>NC_035433.2:30444209-30575647 GCF_002127325.2 Helianthus annuus | reverse complement strand
GTTAAGAATTTTTTATCTGTGTTCCGGTCTTAAGATCAATATTCATAAATCGGTGTTGTTTGGTGTGGGAGTAGAGGATTCGGATATTGAAGCTATGTCTAATGTTTTGGGGTGTAGAATTGGTAGATTACCGTTTGTTTACTTGGGCATAAAAGTGGGAGCTAACATGAATCGGATATCTAATTGGGAACCGGTCTTAGAGGCTATCCGTGACAGATTAACTTCTTGGAAGACGAAGGTTTTATCGATTGGTGGAAGGCTCACTTTGATTAAATCGGTTTTGACAAGTCTTCCGGTATACTATCTTTCACTGTTTAGAGCACCAAAAGCGGTGGTTGATAATATTGAAAAGATCATGAGACATTTCTTATGGGCCGGATGTAAAGTTGGCAAGGGTTTACATTGGGTTTCTTGGGAAGTGGCTACTAAGTCTAAAAAGAGCGGTGGGCTGGGTATATCAAAGATTGCTGAGGTGAACTCGGCTCTTTTGGCAAAATGGGTTTGGAGGTTCAAAAACGATAAAAATAGTTTGTGGAAGAGGATTATTGAAGATATTCATGGGGGTAGAAAGAGATGGATTTTCTTACCGGTTAATAATTCTATTAAAGGCTGTTGGAAGTCTATAAGCCGTCATGTTGATGGCTTAAACTTCAATGGTCAACCGTTCAAAGCTTTATTTAAAGGGTCCATCGGCAACGGGTCACGTCTTCGGTTTTGGAAAGATTTATGGTGGGGATCGACTCCTCTTATGAACAGGTGGCCTAGGTTATATGCCCAGGATTCAAATAAAAATGCAGTTGTTAGTCAAAGAATTAAGGTTCAAGGCGAGGCTGTGGGTATGAATGCAGAATGGAAAGTCGATCTTTCGTCTGTTGAAGCCATTTCAGAAATGCAAGATGTCATTTTTATGTTGTCTCAAGTCACATTAACAGCGAAAGAAGATCAGTGGGCCTGGAACGAAGGTGGAAGTAGAGAGTTCTCTGTTGCAGCTGTCAAAGAGTGGATTCGAGGCTCGGATAATGCTGTACAGAACCGAATATTCATATGGGATAGATGGGTGCCTCTGAAGATAAATATATTTATGTGGAGATTGGGTATGGATCGTATAGCGACTCGGGATGCTTTGATGAGGAGAAACATAAACATTTTGGATACTAAATGTCCGTTATGTGATTCTGTTAAGGAAACGGTAGCGCATCTTATGGTTCAATGTCGTTTTAGCTCTGAAGTGTGGAGTAAGATATGGCATTGGTGTAGGATAGGTGGTTGGAATCCGATTTCGATTGATGAGCTTCTGCAAATGAATCAGACTTATTTTAAATCTAAAGAAGTGAGAAGGATTGTTATGGGGATTTTGAGGATTACTAGTTGGGCGATTTGGATTGCGAGGAACAACAAGGTGTTTAAAGGAGGTACTCCTAGAGTCATTGATGTTATCGCTCAAGTTAAGGCTTTGTTGTTTATTTGGTTGAAACATAGGTCTAGATTTAAAATGATTGTTTGGGATGATTGGGTGAAATACCCTTTGTATATTGTATAGTGGTTTTTTGGGGTGCTCCTCGGTTTGAGGTCGCTCCGGTGTGAATGAAGTTTTGGTTCAAAAAAAAAAGTGTGTAGGATAAATTATGAGTTGTGTATGTTAAATTTAAATATTTGTAGGATAAATTTCTAAAGGTGTAGGGTAACTTTTTATGTGTGTAGGCCAAAAAAAATAAATATAAATAATGATAGTTTTTATGAGTAATTAATTACTTAAAGATAATAATAAATGAGATTAAAGAAAAACTACGTAACATTTTACAATTGTATCTTTGTTCTTTTTCTTCTCAATTAATTTTTTTTTCTCAAATAAACCTTCCTATAAATGATATGTAATAACGCACTTTTTATTTATCCTTAACATGAAAGAGAGTAGGATTTTTAACCATTTAATTAATGGATGATGAATTTTAGTATTTGTTGTAAACTAGAGAATTTCACCTCGTACTAAGGCCGCGTAAGGTAACTCGAATTTATAACGTCTAATGAAAACATAACACATTTGACCCGACTCGCGCCTGAACAAAACTTATGTCAAAACGTAGACCAACTGAAAACATACATAAAAATTTGCACGTAAACGTATTATAATTGACCCGACTTATTTGCTAAAGAAATTTACATTGAAACTTGAATTTTACCGAGGCGTACATAAAAATAAGCACATAAGAAAATTATGTTTTTTAAGTTGAAGTGTGAATCAAGGAAGAATGCTGGAATTCTATCCTTTGAGAGGGGCCGATCGGCTCCTGGGCCTTCCATGGATCACCCATTCTTCTTCTTGGCACTAAGGCACAAGAAGAACTAAAGAAGTGGCACACTTAGGTATTAATACACTAAGGTTCAAAGAATAACACTTCAAGAAATTAGGCATTCGAGGCACCTATGGCACACTCTAAATGATTGCAAGTGGGCCCTATTTATAGGCTGATGGTGGTTGCTAAGCATGGGTCGTGCATCCGTACGTGAACGGTCATGAGTATCCTTTTTATCAGAGATTCTTTCATAAGCTGGTACTTTTTGTTATATTCTGGTACAACCACGACCATGCTAGACAATGCACAACTATGCATGTGGACAAATATCCGGACAGGACTCACAGTTATTTCCAACTGTGCTGAGGCTGGGAATCTTCCAGAAGAATTATTGGTTACCTCAAGTTTAACCTTTTATTTATTTATTTATTTATGAAAGCATCTTGCCTCAACCTTACTTTTAACCTCTACCGATTATTGTTTCTTTTACGAATGAGATAATGTACTTTATATAAAGTCTTCATTTTAATTCCTATAAACTAACACTAAATGATAATTAAAATTATATAACTATGGACCCGTTTATTGCACACACTTTGCTTGTTTCGGATAATTCTTCTCAGTTTTATTAATATAGAGATAATAAAAAAGTTCTTTCCCATTTAAAAAATTAAAACCCTGTACACACAAAGTAGATATCTTTAATTTTATATTACAGGACTACAAAAACAAGAAACCTTCGATATGTTTAATTTTAGAGCTAATTACACAAATGGGTCCTGTGGTTTATACCTACTTTCGTCTTTGGGTACTAACTTTATTTTTTAACAGATTTAGGTTCTATGGTTTCAATTTTGTAACACCTTTGGGTACTAACACCAAAATTAGTTAATTAATGACTAAAATACCCTTGCATTTTTTTAAGTTTATCAATGTAACACATTTGGGTACTAACACCTAATTTTATTTAAGTTTAAATCAATTTTACAAAATATATTTTTTTTCATATTTTTATTATATCTCTTAATTAACATAAAGTATATTTATTTTTTTTATTTTCATATTTTTATTAAATTTCTTATTTAACATAAAATCTACTTGTTACACCAGTATTTTTTTAAATAGATTTTTTAAATAAAATCTACTAGCTATATAGTTTTATGTAAATTAAATTTCTTACTAGTTTTAAATAATGTAAACCTTACTCGTTTTCAATTTTGGATATATATGATTGATAATGATAATAATAAATATCTTTCATGTAAAAAAAATTAAGCCATTTTTAACTTGTCTTTTGTTCATTTACATTTTACTATTTTAGAAAGATATTTAATTTACATAAAATCTACTAGTTGCACCAGTAAAGTCTACTAGCTATATAGTTTTATGTAAATTAAATATCTTTTTTACAAAAAAACAAAAACGAGTTAAAAAAAGGCTTAAATTTTTTAGTTTTATCTAAAATACCTAGCTATATAGTTTTATGTAAATTAAATATCTTTCTAAAATAGTAAAATGTAAATGAAAAAAAAAACGAGTTAAAAAAAGGCTTAAAGTTTTTTACATGAAAGATATTTATTATTATCAATCATTTCAATCCAAAATTGAAAACGAGTAAGGTTTACATTAGTTAAAATGAGTAAGAAATTTTAATTTACATAAAACTATATAGCTAGTAGATTTTATTTAAAATATCAATTTAAAAAAAATACTGGTGTAACAAATAGATTTTATGTTAAATAAGAAATTTAATAAAATATGAAAATAAAAAAAATAAATAGAGTTTATGTTAATTAAGAGATATAATAAAAAGATGAAAATAAAAAAAATAAATAGATTTTGTAAAATTGATTTAACCTTAAATAAAATTAGGTGTTAGTACCCAAATGTGTTACATTGATAAACTTAAAAAAATGCAAGGGTATTTTAGTCATTAATTAACTAATTTTGGTGTTAGTACTCAAAGGTGTTACAAAATTGAAACCATAGAACCTAAACCTGTTAAAAAATAAAGTTACTACCCAAAGGCGAAATTAGGTATAAACCACACGACCCATTTGTGTAATTAACTCTTAATTTTATATTACAAGACTATAAAAACAAGGAGACCTTATCACATCTTCGTGTATGAATATAATCTGTCCAAACAAAAATTAGATCCTATGGGACGACTGATGTTGCTCATTAGAACCTATATCACATGAACAACGCATAACCAAAAAGAAAAGTACTTCACATATGAAGGTAGAAAAGCAGACAAAAAGATACCAAGAATCACATTCCTTGTAGTTGTTTGTTACAGGTATGTGCTGTCAACAAATGACGGTGTAGGGGTGTGTGTGTGTGTGTGTGGGGGGGGGGGGTGAGGCCCATCCACTCCCCAAACACCACCCCGCAAACATCATCTTGGCCGGCGTTGCCCAAGGGGGCGGCAAGACTTCCTTGGGACGGGAGGTATTTAACTTGTGCTTTGACCGAGATTTTTGTGGGGTTTTCAAAAAAGAATTACAATAAAAAAAAGGATTTATTTAAAAAAAGACATGCCCCTTGCCCTTGCCCACCATCCCATAGTTTTTGTGTTTTGGAGGGCAAAGCCTCGGCTGTCTAGGTGGCATACACGTGACACGATTTGCCCCTTTGCCCTTGCCCACCATGCCGTCTAGTCTAAGGAGATACGGTTGGATTTTATTTGATAACAAAGCGTAACTGAAATACTTCTATATAGTTGTCATCCTTTGACAGTATATTAGATACTTGGTGATCAGCCAAGTTTGAATTAGCTTTCTAATGTTGGTCAACAAGACAACTTTCATTAACTAAGTATTTCAGATGAACATTTTTTTGCCAACATTAGGCCGCACCGTATGGGGACGATGGCGACGCCCCTCCCCCTCTCTCACACACCTATACATACAACTTGTATATATACATACATTTTAGGTTCATCCTCTTATTTCCTCACCTCCATCCTCTTTGCCCCATCCTCACACCCGATCTACGTGGCGCCTACATGGCGGATCATCCTCCAAGGGAGGACCATCACTATACCGGATAGCCTTATGATGTATGTATACGGCTATGCCAGATGAAACCCAAGCACTAGAATAATTCAGTCTTAAGTCAGAAATCAGATAGATGATAGATTTTATGTTGTAGAAGGTATCTTTGCTCCACAAACATCTCAGTTGTGTTTTTGTGAACCAAGTGCAAGCTATGCAAATTAGGCTTTTGTACATTGTGAATCTTGGTTCAAGTTTTGCTCATATTTGTACATTGCAACCAAAAACATGATTCATGTTATAAAGAGTATGAAAAAGAAACAAAGCACCGTTCATTCCATGACATTAAACCACATCACAAATTCAAGTCAAACAAACACCAACCCTAAAAACCACAACACATTCCAACTAGGGATCCTTAACACCCACCACGAAGACGAAGAACAAGGTGAAGGGTTGATTCCTTCTGAATGTTATAATCTGCAAGTGTGCGACCGTCTTCCAACTGTTTACCGGCAAAGATCAACCTCTGCTGGTCTGGTGGAATACCCTCCTTGTCTTGAATCTTCGCCTTGACATTATCAACTGTATCAGAACTCTCTACCTCCAAAGTGATCGTCTTCCCGGTCAAAGTCTTGACAAAAATCTGCATCCCACCTCTCAACCTCAGCACCAAATGAAGCGTAGATTCCTTCTGAATGTTATAATCCGCCAAAGTCCGCCCATCTTCCAGCTGTTTACCGGCAAAGATCAGCCTCTGTTGGTCTGGTGGGATCCCTTCTTTATCTTGAATCTTTGCCTTGACATTGTCAATCGTATCCGAGCTCTCAACTTCAAGAGTGATGGTCTTTCCAGTCAACGTCTTAACAAAGATCTGCATACCACCACGGAGACGGAGGACCAAATGGAGTGTAGACTCCTTCTGGATGTTGTAGTCGGCTAGGGTTCTGCCGTCTTCAAGCTGCTTGCCGGCAAAGATCAACCTCTGCTGGTCCGGTGGGATGCCCTCCTTATCCTGGATCTTTGCTTTGACATTGTCAATGGTGTCGGAACTTTCAACCTCCAAAGTGATCGTCTTGCCGGTCAATGTCTTCACAAAGATCTGCATACCTCCACGGAGACGGAGGACCAGATGAAGAGTGGACTCCTTCTGGATGTTGTAATCCGCCAAGGTTCTGCCATCTTCGAGTTGCTTTCCGGCGAAGATCAGCCTCTGCTGGTCTGGTGGAATACCTTCTTTGTCTTGGATTTTAGCTTTGACATTGTCGATCATGTCAGAACTCTCTACTTCAAGAGTGATTGTCTTTCCGGTGAGCGTTTTAACAAAGATCTGCATACCTCCCCTCAATCGGAGAACAAGGTGAAGTGTGGATTCCTTCTGGATGTTGTAGTCAGCGAGGGTTCTGCCGTCTTCAAGTTGTTTTCCGGCGAAGATAAGCCTTTGTTGGTCTGGGGGGATTCCTTCCTTGTCTTGGATTTTGGCCTTGACATTGTCGATGGTGTCGGAGCTCTCTACTTCGAGAGTGATTGTCTTTCCGGTAAGAGTCTTGACGAAGATCTGCATCTGTATATATAACCCAATTAAACCATTAGATATCCCTAATCAACAGCAAATATGCATTCAAGAAAAAACTGAAAAACAGTTACCGATTTAAAGAAATGAGATGTCTAAAACCACAATTTTAATTGAATTATTGAGAGCCAAATATTCACATAAATATTTAATCAGATGCTTGCTCCGATTCACGAATCATAAGAATTAAACATCTAACAGATTACTTACTTCATAAATTGATTAGCAAAACTTAATCAGCATTTTGAATTAAATCCATAAACACATACTAACCAATCATCGAAATCTCAAATCAAAGACATCATAACAAACTACGATTTATGTCAAAATTCAATATGTTCTTTGCAAAATCCCAGCAATCGATTGAAGATCAAAATCAACTGATGATTCTAATAAATTTAGAGTTAACAATTATAAAATCGCAAGGATACATAAACAGAAACAATAGTTTTAACAGAATAAACCTAGGAAGAGTTAATTCGAAAGAATAAACATCAGGAACAAGAAGGTTTAAAACGAAAATACCTTGAGGATTCTCAGAGAGGATATTAGGAATCAGAGAGAATGCTGAATTTGTTAATTGTGAGGAGAAGGGGATGGAATTAGGGTTTCATTTATAGGGCCAAGGAACAAAAGCCTTCGATGGGTAGGAAAGAGAGGCGGTAGGAAAGGTAACCAGTAAGAACGGGACACGTGGCCCTGTAGAGGCCTGGAATCTTCGAGAACTATTGGTGAAGTTTGACCTCTTCTTTATCTTTAGAGTAAAATGCACGGATAGTCCATGTGGTTTGATAAAATAACATCTATAGTTCTTAACTTTTGGAAATTACACCGGTAGTCCCTGTGGTTTGATAATTTGTTACTCGGATAGTCCCTGGAGTGGATGTCCGTTAGTTTTCACCGTTAACACCATGGTAAAATGACCAAAATGCCCTCGGCATTAAATTAAAACACATTAAAAGACTATTTTTAAATAACAAAAAAATAAATCAATTGACCAAACCAGCCAGCAGCCACCAACAGCTACCATCGGAACCACCACAGCCACCATCTGAACCACCACCATCATCATCTTTCTCCGCCGTCAACGCACCTATCGTTGCCACCACCTTCATCAATAACCATCATCAAAACCCAACAAATAAAACCCTAAATCGGTTCTAAATCTACAAATTCAACTAAAAACTCAAAACCCTAAGAGGCGATATGTACCTTAATCGACTGATGTTGATGGAGGAGGGAGTTGCAGTGGCGGAGTTGTAGTGGTGGTGAGTGAGTTACAGTGGCGGAGATGGAGGAATTGCAGTGGCGGAGTCAAGTGGTGGTTAGTGACCTTTTCTGGGACCATTTCTGTCTCTCTCTCTCTCTCTCTCTCTCTCTCTCTCTCTCTGATCGACCTTTTCTGGGATGGAGGAGGGACTTACAGTGGCGGAGATGTTGATGCCGGTGGAGGTGGTGAGGGTCAGAGTGGTGGATTGGATGGTGACGTTGCCGTAGAAGGAGATGGAGGTGGAGTTGAAGGAGTTGAAGAGGAAGTCGACGGCGGATGACAGTGGGGACAGGAGGAGGAGGGTGGTGAGGAGGAGATGGTGGTGGTGGTTGATCATGATGGGGATGCGGTGGTGAACATGAAGGTGGAAATGGTGGATTGGTTGACTTGTAAATGAAGGGTGTAGATTGTTTTGGAGCTGCTTATAATACATGTTGATGATTATAGTATGCTGACTTGTACGGATATGCACTCCAGTCATTTTTTAAGTGTTTTAATTTAATATATTAAGGGTATTTTAGTCATTTTACATGGAGTTAACGGTAAAAACTAACGGACATCCACTCCAGGGACTATCCGAGTAACAAACTGTCAAACCACAGGGACCACCGGTGTAATTTCCAAAAGTTAGGGACTATAGGTGTTATTTTACCAAACCACAGGGACTATCCGTGCATTTTACTCTTATCTTTATCATCTTAAGTTTGACCGGTGTCCAGGGCACTTAGCGGGGAGGTCTGCGGTGAGCCAAGTTCCGGAGTGGGAACACCGTCGCCATCAACGCGGGGAGGTTAATCGGGTAATGGAATCGGTGGGTGTTCACCGATGAGGGGAAACGATTTTCAACGGCTATATAGCCGTTATATTAAAAAAAAAAAAAATTTCCTAACCCCTATAAATACAACCACCTCAATCTTTTTATTTTTCAAACCCAAAACAACTCTCACCCATTCAACTCATCTAATTTTTTTAACCAATCTTTAAAAATAATGGATTCCAAGTTCTCGTTTTTTCTCCCCTGCCCGACTTTCCCGATGATGAAGATTCATCGTCAAGCGATGGTAGTTTAATTTTCTTCCAAAATCTCATCCAACAAGCGGAGCTACTAGACACGTCATCGTCTAGTAAAAAAAAAATTGTCCGTCGAGATCGTGTGGGAGGCACGAAACACTCATGGCCGATTATTTTGTCGATAATCCAAAATTTAATGCCGACATTTTTCGTCAGAGGTTTCGTATGTCCAAGTCTTTGTTCCTAAAAATTGTTAGTGACGTGGAAGTGAATAACGAGTGGTTTCAAGAGGGTTTGGACGAGAGAATGAAGAAAAGTTTCACGCCGTTGCAAAAGGTTACTTATGCGATTAAACAACTTGCAACCGGTAACCCACCAGATGAAAACGACGAGTATTTAAATATGGCTGAAAGGACCTCTCGTGAGTGCCTTGAATATTTCTGCGAGACGGACTGTAGAATGTATGCTGGTGAATTCTTACGTAGACCAACGAGCCACGACGTTGCGCTATTGTATCTGGCTCATGAGGAGAGACATCACCTACCTGGTATGTTGGGTAGTCTGAATTGTACACACTTCGTCTGGAGAATGTGCCCCACAGAATTGCATGGACAATATATGAGAGGCGATCATCAATACCCGACAGTTATGTTAGAGGCGGTGGCGTCTCAAGATTTGTGGGTTTGGCATGCTTTTTGTGGCCCGGCGGGTTCACAAAACGACATCAACGTGCTCCAACAATCTCCGTTATTTCTTACTCAACGAAACGGAACGACGCCAAATTGTCCATTTCAAGTGAACGACCACTTATACAAACGCGGGTATTATCAACCTGATAGGATCTACCCTAACTGGTCCGTGTTTGTGAAGTCTTGTCACACCCCGACCACGTAGGACAACAAACCGTGGCGGAAACATCGGGGAGTGTTGTAACAGAAGCTATTGTTTCACAACCATGGATACAAAAGTGTTTCGTTTTACTGATAATATTAAACATTTCATTGTCTTAACATAGAATAAACAAGTTTTACATCGTCTATCACTATTATTATGTCACTAAGGCCTCGTCCAGATCCTATGTGACGCATGCATCCTAGAAATCATCAAGCATCAACACCTGAAACATATGTAAAAACTTAGTCAGCAAAGAAATGCTGGCGAGTACATAGGTTTCATAGGAGTGTCGAATTCATGGCTAGTTTAAGTGTTGCAATACTTTATTAAAAACTTTGTTTTGAAAAGAGTATAATATTGCAACTTAATTAACCAACTCAAATCAAGCGGGTTATAGTTTATAAAACCTCGTAGCCATGATTCTTAACCCAAAAACATTTGCTTTAGAAGACCAACTTGTAAAACATCTTGTAAAAACTCGTTAAAAACTCATATAGTTTATATCTCTTAGAAAAACATCGTTGTGTGACATCGTTTCAAAATCGTTTACCCAAGTGAACTAAATAACGCCACGGTATGCAATATGATGAAAACACTTATATATAAGAAGTACCAGCAGCGTATCTACCATGTTTTCACCATATTACCCCCGTCTCGTTATCTATACACTTAACCAAAACCAACCGTTTATCGAAATCGTTTAACATCATTTCCAAATCGTTTCCAATTCGTTCCCAAATCGTTCCCATATCGTTCCCAAATCGTTTACATATCGTTCCCAAATCGTTTACTCGTTTAGATCGTTTAAATCGTCCTCGTTTTAATTGTGAAAAACTTATATATGGTCGTCTCGTTAACAACATTCAAACCTTTGTGACTCGTCCATCGTTCAACTCGTTCTCGTATTAACAAACCACCAAAGGGTAAGTTAACAAACATCAGATTCAGTCGCTACCCACAACCCCCACACATAACCATGGGTGTAGTAAAGTAACGGGATTTGTCAGATCCTATGGTACCATAACCTAATACTGGTCGGCTTGATCAATGCTAATGAATGTCATTCGTTATGTAACTACAACCAACAAGTTCGTTCACTTTATCGAAATCGTTCTTAGTTTAGTAAAAATCGTTTTAATCGTTTTTGAAATCCTCGTTTAAACTTTGAAAACATTTCGTATATATGAATCACCCCAAAACATTTTAAAAACAGTAAAATAGGGGAACTATGTACTCACATGGAGTGCAAAGTATCCTCAATCAATAGAACTTCAACAAACTCGAGCAAACCAGAGAAATCAAATAGCACCTAGTAATCGAACCACTAGTCAAACAATAGACGCCTAAATCGAAAGATCGGATAGAATGAAGTCTTGTAAACCAAATGGGTGTTGGAACTCATGTGATATGGTTTAACAAAGGCTACATCCTAAATTAAAACCTATCCTAAGTGCTTTCGACCCATCGCGACCCATTAAGGTAGCTTACGCTACTTTAACGATTCGTGCGCGCGAAGCGCGTTCGAGACGTCTAACTAGTCCTATGACAAGTATTATATGCCCATACATGTTTAATTATGTTACATAACCAGTTACGTGATAAAAGTTTAGGTTACATATGTTTAATTACCAATTACGCATGAAAAGGGTATTTTGGTAATTTACTTAAGGCATATAAACTACTTATCATACAACTATTTAAACTAGGCGACCATAAGGTATAACCTTGGAAGGTTATTACCTATGCTATTATCGTCACAAAACATGTTTGGTCGGATCCTAATGATCGACCAAACGGGTCGTGTTCGGAAGTCTAAGCGGGTGTTTAGTCCGCTTGACTTACGACTCTACACAAGCACTAAACTAAAAAGTGACGAGCTAAACATGTCGAAACATGTTTCGTTAAGTTAGAAAACAAGTTTTGATATCAAAACAAACGGTTTTGATATCCTAGAGTAGTTTGGTTACAAAATACGTGAGAAACGCATTTTGGCCGAAACTACGACTCGTCACTGAGCCTAGATAACGTGGTAATCAGTAGGTATAGTCACTAGGGACTATAACCATCGTGATTATGCTCACGTTATGAAGTTCAAACGAACTTCGCGTTGACCATAAACTGGTCAAAGTAAAAAGTCAAACACAGTTTGACTTTAACGATAGAAATGAATGGAAAGAACGAAAGAATACTTACAGAAGGTCCCCGCAAGCTCTTGATCCGATTTACTCTCAGGTATGAAGCATAAACTTCAACTTAGAGAGCAAAAATCAGATTCAAGTGTGCTTTGGGAGTGAAATGGGTTTGGGTATTTATAGGAATTCAAGTACCGTTAAGATCGTTCGTCGAAAAATGTGCTTTGATCTAGACCTTACATGTGGGCACATGGTTTTAAAAACCATGGGAATACTTAAAACCATCAAATGGTATTGCAAAACAAGGATCAAAACCATCCATGTGTGGCACATTGTTTTGAAATACCATGGATGCCTAAAAAAAATGGACCAAGTTCAATGTATCCGCCAGAAATTTCAAAAAGGTCCATGCACTTGTAAAACTTGATTTTTTTGGCACTTTTAAACCCCTTTAACCTCATTTCAAGGCTCTAAAATGATATTAAAGTATAGGGAACTTAAAATATGCTCAAAGACATCACGGATGTCAATTCGTTTGGCCGTACGGTTGCGTTATTCGGTTAATTACGACGGAAGTCGTAACGAACGCAAAAACGATCCAAATTAAGCGACGAATGGAATTTTATCATGCCAATCACTAAAATAAAATATTTTAATGATTACATAAATTTTTGGATGTCTGTATATATTCAGGACATAAGATATGCGCAAAAATGCAAACTTATGCACTTTTGACGCTTTTAGTCTCTATTGATCAATAAAGTTTATTTTAGCTTACCGAACCCTTCAAAGCCTATTTCTAAGCTATGTAAAGGATATTTATGGTATATTTAACTTATGATCAAGTTCCAGAGTGTTCGTTACTACACAAATTTGTATAGTTTCGTAGTTTGACACAAATAGTCCCTGTGATCGAACAAGGTTGATTTTAACACACCGAACCATCCAAAACTTATTTCTAAGTTATGTGGAGGTTATTTGAGGTATGTTAAGCCTATTTCACTATTCCGGATTGTTTGTTGCATTAAACTGGTTATATTTACGCATTAGTGCGCGTATAACCTTGCAGAAAGCGATTTAGAGCTTGAAATTGGAATCGAATTGAATTGTAAAATCACCAAACACAAATACACACAAAATAATACCAAAACACATATAATAACACCAAAGCACATTGTTTTATTAATAATCAACATTGTTTTACATCGTACAGCGATTACAGAGCACAGTTGTCACAGTCTCCCCTACTTCAGGAAATTTCGTCCCGAAATTTTAACTAGAGGAAGCTTGTGAAAAAAAATGTGGGTATTTGGTCATCATTTGGTCCTTACGTTCCCAAGTAAATTCTGGGCCATGTTTGGACTCCCAACGAACTTTAACCAAATGAATCCGTTTGTTCTTCAACTGCTTGAAAGTACGGTCCACTATCTCCACGGGTCTCTCGACAAAGTGCATCGTTTCATCGATTCAGATCTCGTCGAGAGGAATGTGAAGATCAGCGTCAGCTAAACACTTTCGCAAATTGGACACATGAAAAGTCAGATGAATATTTCCAAGCTCTGGAGGTAGCTCTAATCGATAGGCAACCTTCCCCATTCTTTCCACAATCTTGAATGGTCCCACATATCGAGGTGCAAGTTTTCCTTTCTTTCCAAATCTCACGACTCCTTTCCAAGGTGAAACCTTGAGTAGGACACGGTCGCCGACTTGAAATTCCAAGGGCTTGCGTCGCATATCCGCATAACTCTTTTGACGGCTTCGAGCTGTCACAAGATTATCGCGGATTTTCTTGATTTTGTCTGTTGTTTCCAGAACGAGCTCAGGTCCAGTAAGCTGAGCTTCACCGGTCTCGTTCCAACAGACAGGTGAATGACATTTTCGACCGTAGAGAGCTTCGAATGGTGCCATTTTAATGCTAGCATGATAACTATTGTTGTAAGAGAACTCGATCATTGGCAGATGAGAATCCCAATTACCACCAAAGTCTATCACGCATGCTCTAAGCATATCCTCCAAAGTTTGAATCGTCATCTCGGCTTGACCATCTGTTTGGGGATGATAAGCAGTGCTTAGATTTAGTTGGGTTCCCATAGCAGATTGCATGGTCTTCCAGAAATGAGATGAAAATCGAGCATCACGATCGGAAATGATACCCAAAGGAACACCATGTCGTGAAACAATCTCATCAACATAAATCTTTGCAAGTTTATCAGCAGATAGGTCCTCGCGAATCGGGAGAAAATGAGCTGACTTCGTTAATCGATCGATAACAACCCAAATAGCATCGTGACCTTTAGATGTACGCGGTAACTTAGTGAGGAGATCCATCGCAAGGCTCTCCCACTTCCAAACCGGTATCTCTGGTTGTACAAGCAAACCAGAAGGTCGTTGATGTTCAGCCTTGACTTTAAGACACGTTAGGCATTTCGATACATACAAGGCAACATCTTTCTTCATACCAGGCCACCAGAACTTAGTACGAAGATCCTTGTACATTTTATCAGCACCAGGATGGATAGAATATCGAGACTTGTGAGATTCGTCCATCACTAGGGCGCGAAGATCGTCTTGTTTCGGGACCCACAAACGATCCTTGAAATAAAGCAAACCATCGCCTTTTGCTTCGAGTTTAAGCTCAAGCTGATGTGGTAATTCCATACCCATCAAATTTTGTGAGACACAAGATTGCTGAGCTTGAAGAACACGAGTTTGAATATCAGATAGTGTTTGAACAGAATGAAGCTTGACTCGCTCTTTTCGACTAAGCGCATCGGCCACGACATTCGCCTTACCAGGATGGTAGCGAATCTCGCAATCGTAATCGTTCAAGAGTTCAACCCAACGTCGTTGCCTCATGTTCAGCTCTTTCTGATTAAGAATATGCTGGAGACTTTTGTGGTCTGTGAAAACCACACACTTCGTGCCATTGAGGTAGTGTCTCCAGATTTTAAGTGCGAAAACCACAGCTCCTAACTCAAGATCATGAGTCGTATAGTTCTTCTCGTGGATTTTCAGCTGTCTAGATGCATATGCAATAACTTTACCTCGTTGCATGAGGACGCAACCAAGGCCTAAGTTGGATGCATCGCAATAGACAACGAAATCATCGTTTCCCTCGGGCAGAGATAGAACAGGAGCATTACATAACTTCCGCTTCAGCGTTTGGAACGCTTCTTCTTGTTTGGGTCCCCACTCAAAAGGCTTATTCTTCTGAGTCAAAGCAGTGAGTGGAACCGCAATCTTTGAGAAGTTAGAAATGAATCGACGATAATAACCAGCAAGACCAAGAAAAGATCGAATCTCTGTAGGTGTCGTTGGCGTACTCCAATCCTTAATAGCAACAATCTTGGATGGATCCACATGAATACCCTGCTCATTGACTATATGACCCAGAAACTGAACTTCTTTAAGCCAAAATTCACACTTGGAGAATTTAGCGAAAAGTTGTTCCTTCTTAAGGAGTTCCAACGTTAAGCGAAGGTGTTGCTCGTGATCGGCTCGAGTCTTCGAATAAATGAGAATATCGTCGATGAACACAATAATGAACTTGTCTAAATAAGGTTTACAGACCCTATTCATTAAGTCCATAAAGATAGCTGGAGCATTCGTCAAGCCAAAAGGCATGACTGTGAACTCGTAATGCCCATATCTCGTGCGGAAAGCAGTTTTGGGAATATCTTCTTCGAAAACGCGAAGTTGATGATATCCAGAACGCAGATCGATCTTAGAAAAACATGAAGCACCTTGCAGCTGGTCAAAGAGATCATCAATTCGAGGTAGGGGATATCGATTCTTGATGGTAAGCTTGTTAAGCTCACGATAATCGATACACATTCGAAAAGACCCATCTTTCTTTTTCACGAAAAGGACTGGAGCTCCCCAAGGTGAAAAGCTCGGACGAATGAATCCTTTATCAGATAACTCTTGAAGCTGTTTCGATAACTCTTGCATCTCTGAAGGTGCAAGACGATACGGTGCTTTCGCAATCGGGTTGGCATTGGATACAAGGTCGATATGAAACTCAACTTGACGAACTGGAGGCAAACCAGGCAGTTCATCAGGAAACACCTCTGGATAATCCCGAACAATCGGAATATCCTGAATACTTTTGCGCTTGTCTTTCTCCTCGGTGACATGTGCCAGGAAGGCAACATATCCTTTTCGCAAATAACTTTGGGCCTTTGTGCATGACATAAGCCGTAAACCATCAGATGGCTTCTCGCCTCGGACTTCCAAAACATCGCCAGCCGGAAGAGGAATACGAACAATCTTATCGAAACAAACCACCTCAGCATGGTGTTTGGTTAACCAATCCATCCCAACGATAATGTCGAAGCTCCCAAGTTGCATTGGCGTGAGGTCAATAGGAAAAAGATGGTTATCAAGGTTCAACTGACAATCAAGAATAACAGAATCGAGAACAAGAGGTTTACCAGTAGCAACTTCGACAGACAAGGGTTTCCTCAATTTAGTTCTAGGTATCGCAAGCAAAGGCTCAGAAGATAATGAAACAAAACTTCTATCGGCTCCATAATCAAAAAGAATAGATGCAGGTCGATTGTTAACAAGAAACGTACCATTGACAACAAAGGTACCATTGACAATGAGGTTGTTAACTCGAGCCTCGTTTGCATTCAGATTGAATGCTTGTCCACGAGCGGGATCGATCATTGGAAAAACAAAAGAGGCATTGAAAACATCGACAAAACACAAGGGAGGCGATCATTCGTTTGTTACTTCGAACAAACAAACGATACGCAGTGACTAATCAAAGTAAATGAATCAAAATAATGTATCGCAAAGACATGCTCGCCTATAAGTGAACGCTCACCCCAAGAGTTCCCAGGTAAGAGTGACTGGTCCGATTATGTGGATTTGTACGAACACTCTAGCCTTAGACAGAAAACTCAGAGTACAGGCATTCACTCTTCCAGTTTGCACGTGTTCACATTATTTAGATCCAAACTTTGACGAGATTTTGAAAATTCAAAAGGCACTAAGCCAAATATGAATCAAACTGGAAGGGTTCAAAACCATATAACAGAGGGTTCAAAACCTAGTAATCAATCATCCTAGAACGGATGATTAATTTTCGTAGCAGATTCGGATTTGTGTTCTCGTTGTGGTTATCACCTAAGGATAGGTGACGGTATTGTTTTAAAATCTAAACACAAGTAAACTTGTGTTAGGGTCCTACAGTTATAGTCTAGGTCAAAGAATTACTAATAACCTAATTCCCTATAACCATGTCACACCCCGGCCGCGTTAAAACAACAAACCGCGGCGGAAACGCCGGGGAGTGAGGCGACAAAATTATTGTTCCACAACCATGGTAGTTAAAAGTTTTGTTTTATTGAAATATTAGGAAATGTTCATTTTCATTAAACCAAACAAACAAACTACATATTGTTTATAACTGTTTTTAAGTCACTAAGGCCTTGTCCAGATCCTAAGTGAACTCGCTTCCTAGCAAGCAACATCAAGCAATACCACCTGAAACATATGTGAAAATAAAGTCAGCAAAGAAATGCTGGCGAGTACATAGGTTTTATGGGAGTATCGGATTCATGGCTTGTTTATATGTTGCAGTATCTCGTTAGACTACAAGAGTCAAAATACAAACCTCGTTTTGAAAAGTGTATTGCAACATAAATAACCAACTCAAATCAAATTGGTTATAGTTTATAAAATCTCGTAGCCATGACTCTTAACTCAAAAATATTTGTTTTAGTATAACAACTTGTAAACATCTCGTAAAAACTCGTTAATAAAACTCGTATGGTTTATATCGTTTCGAAAACCTCGTGGTGTGACATCGTTTCAAAATCGTTTCCCCAGTGAACTAAATAATGACACGCAATGTAACATGATAGAAACACTTATATATAAGATGTACCAGCGGCGTATCTACCATGATTCTATCATACTACACCCGTCCCATTATCTAATCACTACCCAAAACCAATCGTTTAATTCGTTTAACTCGTTTCAAATCATGTATCTCGTTTCAAATCGTTTAACTCGTCCTAAAATCGTATTCGTTTTAATAGTGAAACTACTTTTGGTCGTCTCGTTAACAACATTCAAACCTTCGTGACTCGTCAACTCGTTTCTCGTTTCGTATTAACAAACCACCAAAGGGTAAGTTAACAATCATCAGGTTCAGTCGTTACCTACATAACCCCCACACATAACCATGGGTGTAGTCTGATAACGGGATTTGTCAGATCCTATGGTACCATAACCTAATACTGGTCGGCTCGGCCAAAGCTAATGAATGTCATTCGTTATGTAATCACAACCAACAAGTCTTGTTCACCTTATTGAAATCGTTATTAGTTTAGTATAAACCATCGTTTTTGAAATTATCGTTTAAACCTTGAAATTCGTTTTGTACATATGAATCACCCCAAAACAATTGAAAACAGTAAAATAGGGGAACTATGTACTCACTTGGGATTGCTAATTAGTCTTGAGAATAAGACCAATTTAAGCTCCAAGGGTCACGGAATCAACCGGCACCTAGTATAGTAACTATGTTAATAAATCGGCTCCTAAATCGGGAGATAGGATAGAATGAGGTTCTATAAATCAAATGAGTAATTGAACTCATATGGTATGATTTAATAGGCCCAACATTCTGATTAGAAAGCCTACCTAAGTGCTTTTGACCCGTTTCGACACATTATGGTAACATAAGCTACTATAAGGCGTCGTTAGCGTAAAACTATGTTCGGATGGTTAACTATGTGCTATGCCAAGTCTTACATGCCCAATTATCCCTAAACATGTTACTAAATCAGATTACTTGTCAAAAATATGTTCACATAGGCAAGATACGGATTTTAGCTTCAAAAGGGCATTTTGGTCATTTCCTATGGGCATATAAGCTAACTAGCAAATGACTAACCAATCCTATGTGATCATAAGGTATAACCTCAGTGGTTATTCCCTATGCAACCATGATCACTAAGTGTGCTTGGTCGGATCCTAAAGATCGACCAAACGGGTCGGGTTCGGAAGTATAAGCGGTTGTTTAGACCGCTTACCTTACGACCCTAAACAAGCACAAACTAATAGTGTCGAGTTAAACATGTCAAAACATGTCTAACCTACTGATTTGGTATCAAAACAAAGTGTTTTGATACCCTAAAGTAGTTCCGAGGCAAAATGCGTGCTAAAACGCATTTTGACCGAAACTTTGACTCGACACTATAACTAGCTAACGTGGTAATCAGCGGCTATAATCACGAAGGATTATAACTATCGTGATTACAATCACGTTTCAAAGTTCAATTGAACTTTGACTTGACCAATTGATGGTCAAAACCGAAAGTCAAACTGTTGGCCAAACGTTTGACTTTCTGCACTACATAAGGAAAAAGCAATAAAAAGATATGAAAGAATGCTCACTAAGGGTCCTTGCTATCTTTTCAACAAGAAGACAAAGTCCCAATGCTTGAGAGAGCTCCCAAGTCAGATGTAGAGGAGAAGAAATGAGAATGAGCAAAGAACAAGTGAATGGAGTGGCCTATTTATACTTGTTGGTGATCAACAAGATCATGACAAGTGGTTTGTTTAGCCATTAAGCAATGAAATCTGGCCATACATGTGTAATTGACAGCTATACTTTGCTTGGAGAGGTGCTAACTTGGTCACCACACAAAGGAATTGCAAGAAAGGCCCCTGAATTTACAAACTGATGCTGAAAACAAACTTTCTGCCCAGATGTGATCGTCGCGTAGCGCGACCACAAGGCCTTATGGTCATCGCGCAGCGCGACGGTGTAGGCTGAACTTTCAAAGTTTGGCAGAAATGGTCCCTGCACGTGTTTAAGCTTGTTTTCGACGTTTTTAACCTCCGTTAAGCCATTTTCAAGGCTCCACAAGGTCGTTAAAGTGTAGGGGACCTGAAATATGCTCAAAAACATCTCGGATGTCGGTTCGTTTGGTCGTACGGTCGCGTTGTCCGTTAAATTACGACGAAACTCAAACGGACGCGAAAACGAACCAAACTAAGTGACGAATGGAATTTTTGCATGCCGATCACTAAAATAAAAATATTTTAGTGTGTACAAAAATTTTGGATGTCCAGATGTGGTCAGAACGTAAGATATGCGCGAAAATGCAAACTTACGTCGTTTTTGACACTTTTAGTCCCTGTAAGATCAAATAAGCATGTTTTCGCACACCGAACCTATCAAAGCTTATTTCTAAGCTATGTTTAGGTTATTTATGGTATGTTTAGCTTATGATCAAGTTTTGGACTATTCAACATCATACGAATCGGTATAGTTTCGCAGTTTGACACAAATAGTCCCTGCGATCGAACAAACTTGTTTTCGACACACCAAACCATCCAAAACTTATTTCTAAGTTATGTGAAGGTTATTTAAGGTATGTTAAGCCTATTTCACTATTCCGAAGTGTTTGTTGCATTTAACTGATTGCGTTCACGCACCAGTTTGCGTATAACTTTCCAGAAAGCGATTTAAAGCTTGAAATCGAATCGAATCGAATTGTAAAATCATCAAACACATAAAACACATATAATAACACCAAAACACATTGATTTATTGATAACTAACATTTTTTTGCATTGTTCATCGATTAAAGAGCACAGTTGTCACAGTCTCCCCTACTTTAGGAAATTTCGTCCCGAAATTTTAACTAGAGGAAACTTGTGAGAACAATTGCGGATATTTCGTCTTCATTTGGTCCTCACGTTCCCAAGTAAACTTTGGGCCACGTTTGGATACCCAACGAACTTTGACTAATTTAAATCCGTTTGTTCATCAACTGTTTGAATGTACAGTCCATTATCTCCACAGGTTTCTCGACAAAGTGTATCGTTTCATCGATTTGGATCTCGACGAGAGGAATGTGAAGATCAGCGTCAGCTAAACACTTTCGCAAATTGGACACGTGAAAATTCTATATTTCCAAGCTCTGGAGGTAGTTCTAGTCGATAGGCAACCTTTCCAACTCTTTCAACAACCTTAAATGGTCCAACGTATCGTGGTGCAAGTTTTCCTTTCCTTCCAAATCTCACCACTCCTTTCCAAGGTGACACCTTGAGTAGGACATGGTCTCCGACTTGAAATTCTAAGGGCTTGCGTGGTAAATCCGCATAACTCTTTTGACGGCTTCTAGCTGTCACAAGATTATCACGAATTTTCTTGATTTTGTCTGTCGTTTCCAGAATGAGTTCAGGTCCAGTAAGCTAAACCTCACCGATCTCATTCCAACAAACAGGTGAACGACATTTTCGACCGTAAAGAGCTTCGAATGGTGCCATAATAATGCTAGCATGATAACTATTGTTGTAAGAGAACTCGATCAATGGCAGATGAGAATCTCTATTACCACCAAAGTCGATCACACATGCTCTAAGCGTATCCTCCAAAGTTTGAATCGTCCTCTCGGATTGTCCATCTGTTTGGGGATGATAAGCAGTGCTTAGATTTAGTTGGGTTCCCATAGCAGATTGTATGGTTCAAAAAAAATGAGATGAAAATCGAGCATCACGATCGGAAATGATATCCAAAGGAACACCATGTCGTGATACAATCTCATCAACATAAATCTTTGCAAGTTTATCAGTAGATAGATCCTCATGAATCGCAATCCTAGAGAAGTTCGAAATGAAATGACGATAATAACCAGCGAGACCAAGAAAAGAACGAACTTCTGTGGGCGTCGTAGGTGTATTTCAAATCCTTAATTGTTACAAATTTTGGATGAATACCCTGCTCGTTGACTATATGTCCCAAGAACTAAACTTCTTTAAGCCAGAATTCACACTTGGAGAATTTAGCAAAAAGTTGTTCCTTCTTTAGGAGTTCGAGAGTCAAACGAAGGTGTTGCTCGTGGTCAGCTCGAGACTTCGAATAAATAAGAATATCATCGATGAACACAATGATGAACTTGTCTAAATAAGGTTTACAGACCCTATTCATTAAGTCCATAAAGATAGCTGGAGCATTTGTCAAACCAAAGGCATGACAGTAAACTCATAGTGTCCATATCTCGTACGGAATGCAGTTTTGGGAATATCTTCTTCGTATACACGAAGTTGATGATACCTAGAACGCAGGTCGATCTTGTAAAAATAGGTAGCACCTTGCAGCTGATCAAAAAGATCATCGATTCGAGGTAGGGACTATCGATTCTTGATGGTAAGCTTATCAAGCTCACAAAAATCGATACACATTCGAAAAGACCGTTTAAGGTTTTTTTTTTTAGGGAAGATCACAAGTGATCATGGAAATGACAGAACCACACGAGCAGTTTGTCTTTGTTTTGACATTACAAGGTTGCATCAAACATTCATACAATTGCAGTAGTTTAAAATAAAATCACAAATTTTATTTATATATCAACCGCATTGTCTTTAAATGTTAAAAGATATCAACCAAAAGAAATACAAAATACTAATTGTTTATAGCTGCATCATCGATCGCCTCGTTGATGTTAAACACTCGTCCACGAGCGGGATTCACGTTCGCGTTCGGATTTGGGTTAACATTCGCATTCGCATTCGCATTTACCAATCTCGGGCAATTGTTGCGGAAATGACCCATTTCTCCGCAATTGAAACACGAACCAGGTGGGAATCTCGCAACATTCCCTTGAGCTTGAGCTGGAACCTGGGCAGCCTGATTTTGACCAAAACGGCAAGTATTGGCCAAATGCCCAAACCTACCGCACGTAGCACACTGTTTACAGGCCTGTTGGGCAACATGGTGACCATTACATCGAGTGCAGTGAGGTGCAGTACCAGCATATTCTTTCTTCGCAGGAGGTTGAGTTGGTGGGTTCTGAGCAGTTTGATTGGTGACAGCAAAGTTTTGGGAAGCCTTGCGCTTCCTTGACTTTTTCGAAGACTCACCCTGCTGCTTACCCTTACCCTTTTCCTTATCAGAATCAGTTGACTCCTTTTTATCACCCTTGCGGGTGAGTTTACCCTTCCTGACTTGGGACTCAGTCAGGGTAGCAGACAACTCGATTGCTTGACGAACTGTAGTAGGATTAACACCCGTCAGAATGTCCTGAATGGAATCGGGTAAACCATCGATATACCTCTCGATTGCCTTATCCAGCGGGGTAACCATCGTGGGACACAACAAACTAAGCTCCTCAAATCGATCCGTATAAGCACGGTGTTCTCCCCCGACTTGTTTCAAATCGTCAAATTCTCGTTCCAACACTCGAATCTCGTGACGGGGACAGAACTCTCTCATCATGAGAGCTCGGAGCTCTTCCCAAGTTTGTGCTAGTGCCACTTCGGCACCCCTATCACGCATCACTCCGTTCCACCATGTAAGAGCTCGCTTCTCGAACACACTTGAAGCAAACTCAACTTTGCGCGCATTCGGACATTGCACATGTCTGAATGTGCTCTCGATACTCTCAAACCATTGCAGGAGCGCGGTTGCTCCTTGTGACCCAGAAAACTTAAGCGGTTTCGCAGAATTGAAATTCTTGAAATTACACGGTGCATTGTTGTTGTTGTTATTGTTATTGTTGTATAACTCGTGGATTTGGGTCACGATGCCTGGAAGTACAGCAGCCATTTGCTGAGAGACAAGGGCTGCGACTTCCTCAGCAGTAAAAGTTTGAGCATCACGTCGAGGAGGCATTGTCTAACAAGGAAACATGGGAAACGAGTGAGGTCGACAATTGGGGAAACAAAAGAGGTATTGAAAACATCAACAAAACACAAGGAAGGCGATCATTTGTTCATTACCTCGAACAAACAAACGACACGCAGTGACAAATCAAAGTAAATAAGTCATAATAATGTATCACCGAAGACATGCTTGCCTATAAGTGAACACTCACCCCAAGAGTTCCCAGGTAAGAGTGACTGGTCCGATAATGCGGATTTGTACGAACACTCTAGCCTTAGACAGAAAACTCAGGGTACAGGCATTCACTCTTCCAGTTTGCACGTGTTCACATTATTTAGACCCAAACTTTGACGAGATTTAGAAAATTCAGAAGGCACTTAAGCCAAAATGGATCAAATCGGAAGGGTTCAAAACCATATAACAAAGGGTTCAAAACCTTATAACAGGAGGTTCAAAACCTAGTAATCAATCATCCAAGGATAGATGATTAATTTTCGAAGCGGATTCATTATTATGTTCTCGTTGTGGTTATCACCTAAGGATAGGTGACAGTATTGTTTTAAAATCTAAACACAAGTAAACTTGTGTTGGGGTCCTAGAAAGTTATAGTCTAGGTCAAAGCATTGCTAATAACCTAATTCCCTATAACCATTGGCTCTGATACCAACTCTTCTGTCACACCCCGGCCGCGTTAAAACAACAAACCGCGCAGAAACGCCGGGGAGTGAGGCGACAGAATTATTGTTCCACAACCATGGTAGTTAAAGGTTTTGTTTTATTGAAATATTAGGAAATGTTCATTTTCATTAAACCAAACAAACAAACTACATATTGTTTATAACTGTTTTTAAGTCACTAAGGCCTTGTCCAGATCCTAAGTGAACTCGCTTCCTAGCAAGCAACATCAAGCAATACCACCTGAAACATATGTGAAAATAAAGTCAGCAAAGAAATGCTGGCGAGTACATAGGTTTTATGGGAGTATCGGATTCATGGCTTGTTTATATGTTGCAGTATCTCGTTAGACTACAAGAGTCAAAATACAAACCTCGTTTTGAAAAGTGTATTGCAACATAAATAACCAACTCAAATCAAATTGGTTATAGTTTATAAAATCTCGTAGCCATGACTCTTAACTCAAAAATATTTGTTTTAGTATAACAACTTGTAAACATCTCGTAAAAACTCGTTAATAAAACTCGTATGGTTTATATCGTTTCGAAAACCTCGTGGTGTGACATCGTTTCAAAATCGTTTCCCCAGTGAACTAAATAATGACACGCAATGTAACATGATAGAAGCACTTATATATAAGATGTACCAGCGGCGTATCTACCATGATTCTATCATACTACACCCGTCCCATTATCTAATCACTACCCAAAACCAATCGTTTAATTCGTTTAACTCGTTTCAAATCGTGTATCTCGTTTCAAATCGTTTAACTCGTCCCAAAATCGTATTCGTTTTAATAGTGAAACTACTTTTGGTCGTCTCGTTAACAACATTCAAACCTTCGTGACTCGTCAACTCGTTTCTCGTTTCGTATTAACAAACCACCAAAGGGTAAGTTAACAATAATCAGGTTCAGTCGTTACCTACATAACCCCCACACATAACCATGGGTGTAGTCTGATAACGGGATTTGTCAGATCCTATGGTACCATAACCTAATACTGGTCGGCTCGGCCAAAGCTAATGAATGTCATTCGTTATGTAATCACAACCAACAAGTCTTGTTCACCTTATTGAAATCGTTATTAGTTTAGTATAAACCATCGTTTTTGAAATTATCGTTTAAACCTTGAAATTCGTTTTGTACATATGAATCACCCCAAAACAATTGAAAACAGTAAAATAGGGGAACTATGTACTCACTTGGGATTGCTAATTAGTCTTGAGAATAAGACCAATTTAAGCTCCAAGGGTCACGGAATCAACCGGCACCTAGTATAGTAACTATGTTAATAAATCGGCTCCTAAATCGGGAGATAGGATAGAATGAGGTTCTATAAATCAAATGAGTAATTGAACTCATATGGTATGATTTAATAGGCCCAACATTCTGATTAGAAAGCCTACCTAAGTGCTTTTGACCCGTTTCGACACATTATGGTAACATAAGCTACTATAAGGCGTCGTTAGCGTAAAACTATGTTCGGATGGTTAACTATGTGCTATGCCAAGTCTTACATGCCCAATTATCCCTAAACATGTTACTAAATCAGATTACTTGTCAAAAATATGTTCACATAGGCAAGATACGGATTTTAGCTTCAAAAGGGCATTTTGGTCATTTCCTATGGGCATACAAGCTAACTAGCAAATGACTAACCAATCCTATGTGATCATAAGGTATAACCTCAGTGGTTATTCCCTATGCAACCATGATCACTAAGTGTGCTTGGTCGGATCCTAAAGATCGACCAAACGGGTCGGGTTCGGAAGTATAAGCGGTTGTTTAGACCGCTTACCTTACGACCCTAAACAAGCACAAACTAATAGTGTCGAGTTAAACATGTCAAAACATGTCTAACCTACTGATTTGGTATCAAAACAAAGTGTTTTGATACCCTAAAGTAGTTCCGAGGCAAAATGCGTGCTAAAACGCATTTTGACCGAAACTTTGACTCGACACTATAACTAGCTAACGTGGTAATCAGCGGCTATAATCACGAAGGATTATAACTATCGTGATTACAATCACGTTTCAAAGTTCAATTGAACTTTGACTTGACCAATTGATGGTCAAAACCGAAAGTCAAACTGTTGGCCAAACGTTTGACTTTCTGCACTACATAAGGAAAAAGCAATAAAAAGATATGAAAGAATGCTCACTAAGGGTCCTTGCTATCTTTTCAACAAGAAGACAAAGTCCCAATGCTTGAGAGAGCTCCCAAGTCAGATGTAGAGGAGAAGAAATGAGAATGAGCAAAGAACAAGTGAATGGAGTGGCCTATTTATACTTGTTGGTGATCAACAAGATCATGAAAAGTGGTTTGTTTAGCCATTAAGCAATGAAATCTGGCCATACATGTGTAATTGACAGCTATACTTTGCTTGGAGAGGTGCTAACTTGGTCACCACACAAAGGAATTGCAAGAAAGGCCCCTGAATTTACAAACTGATGCTGAAAACAAACTTTCTGCCCAGATGTGATCGTCGCGTAGCGCGACCACAAGGCCTTATGGTCATCGCGCAGCGCGACGGTGTAGGCTGAACTTTCAAAGTTTGGCAGAAATGGTCCCTGCACGTGTTTAAGCTTGTTTTCGACGTTTTTAACCTCCGTTAAGCCATTTTCAAGGCTCCACAAGGTCGTTAAAGTGTAGGGGACCTAAAATATGCTCAAAAACATCTCGGATGTCGGTTCGTTTGGTCGTACGGTCGCGTTGTCCGTTAAATTACGACGAAACTCAAACGGACGCGAAAACGAACCAAACTAAGTGACGAATGGAATTTTTGCATGCCGATCACTAAAATAAAAATATTTTAGTGTGTACAAAAATTTTGGATGTCCAGATGTGGTCAGAACGTAAGATATGCGCGAAAATGCAAACTTACGTCGTTTTTGACACTTTTAGTCCCTGTAAGATCAAATAAGCATGTTTTCGCACACCGAACCTATCAAAGCTTATTTCTAAGCTATGTTTAGGTTATTTATGGTATGTTTAGCTTATGATCAAGTTCTGGACTATTCGACATCATACGAATCGGTATAGTTTCGCAGTTTGACACAAATAGTCCCTGCGATCGAACAAACTTGTTTTCGACACACCAAACCATCCAAAACTTATTTCTAAGTTATGTGAAGGTTATTTAAGGTATGTTAAGCCTATTTCACTATTCCGAAGTGTTTGTTGCATTTAACTGATTGCGTTCACGCACCAGTTTGCGTATAACTTTCCAGAAAGTGATTTAAAGCTTGAAATCGAATCGAATCGAATTGTAAAATCATCAAACACATAAAACACATATAATAACACCAAAACACATTGATTTATTGATAACTAACATTGTTTTGCATTGTTCATCGATTAAAGAGCACAGTTGTCACAAACCATTGGCTCTGATACCAACTTTCTTCTGTCACACCCCGACCACGTAGGACAACAAACCGTGGCGGAAACATCGGGGAGTATTGTAACAGAAGCTATTGTTTCACAACCATGGATACAAAAGTGTTTCGTTTTATTGATAATATTAAACATTTCATTGTCTTAACATAGAATAAACAAGTTTTACATCGTCTATCACTATTATTATGTCACTAAGGCCTCGTCCAGATCCTATGTGACGCATGCATCCTAGAAATCATCAAGCATCAACACCTGAAACATATGTAAAAACTTAGTCAGCAAAGAAATGCTGGCGAGTACATAGGTTTTATAGGAGTGTCGAATTCATGGCTAGTTTAAGTGTTGCAATACTTTATTAAAAACTTTGTTTTGAAAAGAGTATAATATTGCAACTTAATTAACCAACTCAAATCAAGCGGGTTATAGTTTATAAAACCTCGTAGCCATGATTCTTAACCCAAAAACATTTTCTTTAGAAGACCAACTTGTAAAACATCTTGTAAAAACTCGTTAAAAACTCATATAGTTTATATCTCTTAGAAAAACATCGTTGTGTGACATCGTTTCAAAATCGTTTACCCAAGTGAACTAAATAACGCCACGGTATGCAAGATGATGAAAACACTTATATATAAGAAGTACCAGCAGCGTATCTACCATGTTTTCACCATATTACCCCCGTCTCGTTATCTATACACTTAACCAAAACCAACCGTTTATCGAAATCGTTTAACATCGTTTCCAAATCGTTCCAATTCGTTCCCAAATCGTTCCCATATCGTTCCCAAATCGTTTACATATCGTTCCCAAATCGTTTACTCGTTTAGATCGTTTAAATCGTCCTCGTTTTAATTGTGAAAAACTTATATATGGTCGTCTCGTTAACAACATTCAAACCTTTGTGACTCATCCATCGTTCAACTCGTTCTCGTATTAACAAACCACCAAAGGGTAAGTTAACAAACATCAGATTCAGTCGCTACCCACAACCCCTACACATAACCATGGGTGTAGTAAAGTAACGGGATTTGTCAGATCCTATGGTACCATAACCTAATACTGGTCGGCTTGATCAATGCTAATGAATGTCATTCGTTATGTAACTACAACCAACAAGTTCGTTCACTTTATCGAAATCGTTCTTAGTTTAGTAAAAATCGTTTTAATCGTTTTTGAAATCCTCGTTTAAACTTTGAAAACATTTCGTACATATGAATCACCCCAAAACATTTTAAAAACAGTAAAATAGGGGAACTATGTACTCACATGGAGTGCAAAGTATCCTCAATCGATAGAACTTCAACAAACTCGAGCAAACCAGAGAAATCAAATAGCACCTAGTAATCGAACCACTAGTCAAACAATAGACGCCTAAATCGGAAGATCGGATAGAATGAAGTCTTGTAAACCAAATGGGTGTTGGAACTCATGTGATATGGTTTAACAAAGGCTACATCCTAAATTGAAACCTATCCTAAGTGCTTTCGACCCATCGCGACCCATTAAGGTAGCTTACGCTACTTTAACGATTCGTGCGCGCGAAGCGCGTTCGAGACGTCTAACTAGTCCTATGACAAGTATTATATGCCCATACATGTTTAATTATGTTACATAACCAGTTACGTGACAAAAGTTTAGGTTACATATGTTTAATTACCAATTACGCATGAAAAGGGTATTTTGGTAATTTACTTAAGGCATATAAACTACTTATCATACAACTATTTAAACTAGGCGACCATAAGGTATAATCTTGGAAGGTTATTACCTATGCTATTATGGTCACAAAACATGTTTGGTCGGATCCTAATGATCGACCAAACGGGTCGTGTTCGGAAGTCTAAGCGGGTGTTTAGTCCGCTTGACTTACGACTCTACACAAGCACTAAACTAAAAAGTGACGAGCTAAACATGTCGAAACATGTTTAGTTAAGTTAGAAAACAAGTTTTGATATCAAAACAAATGGTTTTGATATCCTAGAGTAGTTTGGTTACAAAATACGCGAGAAACGCATTTTGGCCGAAACTACGACTCGTCACTGAGCCTAGATAACGTGGTAATCAGTAGGTATAGTCACTAGGGACTATAACCATCGTGATTATGCTCACGTTATGAAGTTCAAACGAACTTCGCGTTGACCATAAACTGGTCAAAGTAAAAAGTCAAACACAGTTTGACTTTAACGATAGAAATGAATGGAAAGAACGAAAGAATACTTACAGAAGGTCCCCGCAAGCTCTTGATCCGATTTACTCTCAGGTATGAAGCATAAACTTCAACTTAGAGAGCAAAAATCAGATTCAAGTGTGCTTTGGGAGTGAAATGGGTTTGGGTATTTATAGGAATTCAAGTACCGTTAAGATCGTTCGTCGAAAAATGTGCTTTGATCTAGACCTTACATGTGGGCACATGGTTTTAAAAACCATGGGAATACTTAAAACCATCAAATGGTATTGCAAAACAAGGATCAAAACCATCCATGTGTGGCACATTGTTTTGAAATACCATGGATGCCTAAAAAAAATGGACCAAGTTCAATGTATCCGCCAGAAATTTCAAAAAGGTCCATGCACTTGTAAAACTTGATTTTTTTGGCACTTTTAAACCCCTTTAACCTCATTTCAAGGCTCTAAAATGATATTAAAGTATAGGGAACTTAAAATATGCTCAAAGACATCACGGATGTCGGTTCGTTTGGCCGTACGGTTGCGTTATTCGGTTAATTACGACGGAAGTCGTAACGAACGCAAAAACGATCCAAATTAAGCGACGAATGGAATTTTATCATGCCAATCACTAAAATAAAATATTTTAATGATTACATAAATTTTTGGATGTCCGGATATATTCAGGACGTAAGATATGCGCAAAAATGCAAACTTATGCACTTTTGACGCTTTTAGTCTCTATTGATCAATAAAGTTTTTTTTAGCCTACCGAACCCTTCAAAGCCTATTTCTAAGATATGTAAAGGATATTTATGGTATATTTAACTTATGATCAAGTTCCAGAGTGTTCGTTACTACACAAATCGGTATAGTTTCGTAGTTTGACACAAATAGTCCCTGTGATCGAACAAGGTTGATTTTAACACACCGAACCATCCAAAACTTATTTCTAAGTTATGTGGAGGTTATTTGAGGTATGTTAAGCCTATTTCACTATTCCGGAGTGTTTGTTGCATTAAACTGGTTATATTTACGCATTAGTGCGCGTATAACCTTGCAGAAAGCGATTTAGAGCTTGAAATTGGAATCGAATCGAATTGTAAAATCACCAAACACAAATACACACAAAATAATACCAAAAAACATATAATAACACAAAAGCACATTGTTTTATTAATAATCAACATTGTTTTACATCGTACAGAGATTACAGAGCACAGTTGTCACAAGTCTTTTCCATATCCTCACATCCCGAATGAAAAAAAGTTCAAGAGGCAACACGAGGCCGCAAGAAAAGATGTGGAACGGGCGTTTGGTGTGTTAAAGGCGAAGTGGGGAATACTAAGTCGTCCAATGCATTCCAAAACGATGAAAAAGATAAGGTCCATCGTGTATACGTGCATTATTTTACATAACATGATTATAAAAGACGACGGAAGGGCGATAGCACCGGTACACATTCAAGATCCTCCAGTCGAATCCGTCTTCCATGATATAGCTTTTAGTGAGCTCATTGACGAAGAAACACATTGGAGACTAAAACACGATCTTGTTGAGCATCTCGGACGTCTAGATCTACCTCACCTTGAAGTGAATTCTGACGACGAGTAGTTTTTTTTTATTTTTCTAGTTTCAATGTAATTTTTATTTTTAATTTAATGAAATGTCTTTTATTAAATTTTATGTAATTTTTATTAATATTTGTTTAATTTATAAACATGCATAATTACAACAAATAAAAAAAACAAGTCCCCCAAGAGAGGAGTGCCGCCATCAAATTGAGGGTGTAAGGGGAGTTAAGAGGGGAGTTGACGTGGCGCGTGCTGATTGGCCGTGAGTAAGAGAGGGGACTCCCCTAAGAGAGGAGTGCCCCTCTCACCCTAATCAAAGGTAGCATTAGGGTATGGTGTCCATTCTCCTTTGAAGGATGATCCACCACGTAGGTGCCACATCATAGTACTCTCAAGGATGGTCCATTCTCCAAATTTAGTGGAAATGGGAGGATGATCCTAAATGATCCTACCTCACCATTTTTTATTTTTTAATCTTCCACACACATTAATCATCATTCCTCACACATTTTTGTCCTTTAGTGGACCATCTCAAACGTCTTGATATCGACGGGGACCGTGAGGGGGGGGGGGATGGTGTACACGCGGCGTCGGTCCTCGACGGGTATGGGGACGTACCCTATACCGCACATCCTTAGACTATCGGGTGTGGAGGAGGTTAGTCCTTTGAGGATGTTTTTTTTATGTTACTCATTACGTCAACATCTAAGAATACGTCAACATCGAAGAAGTATGCCCCTCCAAAAATGGACGTATGCCCCTCCAAAAATAGACCAAATGGGTGGAGGATGGGTCTCCCTCCATTTTCTATTTTTTTAAAATTCAACATATTTTTAACATTTAATACTTATAAAATAAAATCATTAATATTAAAAAAACATTACATAATTTAAAAAAAATACGTAACTTCAAAAATTACCACATTGGTAAAAAATAAAAATCCTAAGAATTCCATTTTTTAGCGATGTTTTCTTTCATTTTACGCAAAACTAAACAGTCTTCTTCCAGATACAAGTTCATATCGGCTGTCATTATCTCCCATTCATTTAGTTCTACCACCTCTTGCTTCAACCGAACCCGTTCGTCTACTAATCGTTGCTTCGCTTGTGCCTTTTGGGTTGTGACCTCGGTGTATGCTTTCAACTGAGCCATCAAGTCCTCCATTCTTGAACTGCCCCCCGACGAGGCTTGTTTTTTTGCAGGCGCTACCTTTTTGGTTTTGTATCTTCCCGAAGGATGTGCCTCCTCTAGAACTACGTGCTCTTCGTCGTCAATTTCTGGCTCATCGTTTATATTTATCTGACATCGTGCGTCCAAGCCCCCCGTACTATAACTTCCAGTCTCCAAGGTTTTCGTTCGTTTAGCGCTTGCAACCTCGTTTGAAACCGGCGCCCACTTCTTATTGGTTTGCATAATCTCCCATGCCCGGACGTGTGGGAAAACGACCAGATGCTTATCTTCGTATCTACGCATCGCCTCTTTTATCACACCCCAACCGATGGCGGAAACATCGGGATGAGACGAAAACTAGATTGCAAGAGTCTTCATAACACTATGTGACAATATAAATTAAATTCCAATTTCATTGCAATACTAATTGTCATACAAAGATTTAAATAGACGACAACATTGTTTCAATAACATAACATCGAATTACAATTTAATCTAGGTGTGTATCTAAGTCCACCTAAATTGCATTTCTTCTCAACATCATCTTGTCTAACGAACCTGCAACATGTATTAAAATAGAGTTCAATGCAAAAGCAAAAGCGAGTATACAAGTTTGATACATAGCATAAAAATAGTTTTAAAATAGACTAACGGCTCGTATCCAACATGAATCACAATATGCAAGTTACTAGTACGTTGAAACGGTGTCAAATATATGCTCAAAACCAAGAATCCAATGTGTTAAAATAGCCTATCCCAATAGTTTAACGGGAGGTAAATAGTTAAACTTAACAATACCCCAAGTCTCGTGGGAGGTGCATTACTCCTATAACGTTATAATTGTTAAGGCGGGCTTGTACGAAGTTAATGAGCATATAGACACAAAAGTTTAACATCACATACGACATTAACAAGTATCATATAGTTTCATGTTCAAATATGGATAGAGAATGATTCAAATAGTTTCAATGTTTCACGAGTTTAATATAGAATACATGTTGCACCCAAAAGTGTTAAAAAGTAAAAATGAGTTCGAGTATACTCACATTGGTTGCGTATAAGAATTCCTTGAAATAACGCATGAGTAAAGATGGAGAATTCCAAGAGAACGAACGAAATAGTTATCCTAAATAATTAAAATAATACATAACAAACTCGTTAACATTTGTAGGTTTAATATAATCCCTATTGCTTATGTTTTATCATTAAATTAGTTAGATATTAACAAAAGTTATAAAATAATTATCACAATAATGAAATTTATCCTTTTATATGAGGATCATAAAACTAAGTTATAAAATTGAAATATAAAACAGATTTATTTTAAATTATGAATTCAATATTATATTTATTAAATTAATTAAATTAATTAGATTAATCAACTTAGATTAACTGGTAGAAAGAGAAAGAATATAAATCGAATTCAATATGAAATCAGTTTATAATAATGAATCTAGAATAAGTATTAGAGACTCTTAGATACTTATTGTAATAAATAAATAAACTAGTAGGTCATATGGGCAACTGATATAGGCATTATACAAAAAAAAAAAAAAAGAAAAAAAAGGGTGTCGGCCACAAGGGTCAAACCCGGGTCTACTGCAGGCGCGAGTATCAACCAACTAGGCTACACTTGCAGATTTGGGATAAAATGAATTTTTTTTCTTTGTTTTTCTTCTTTTTTAGACTGTTAAAATAAAATGTTTCTTCCTATATTCCCAAATCATAAGAATAAGAACAATTTTTAAAAAGACAATGTCATCTTCTTTATTACAAAAACAATACGACACTCTTATGTTCCTTGATTCAACTTATACTTGAACATTAGTTTAATCCTTCATGATCTCATAACAGAAACCAACATTGACCAAAACAGTCAATTGAGTTTCAGTTTATAACATATAAACATATAAATTTAGCCGATTGTTAATTTCAATCCAATAATTTTCTTTTAACGTATAAACAATCATTTCGGGCGATCATGATATCGATGATAACAAGGAAAACGAATAAAAGGAGTTGCTGGAAAGAATGGTATACCGAAACAAGTCGCGTTAAGCTCCAACGTGAATCCCGAGTCCCGATGTGTTCGTATCATCGAAACGTTGTGAACCTGGAACTGAACCTTGTGACAACCCTCACCAAATCAGGTATCCGTACGAATTAATTACTATTTAATTAATGCTTAATTACTGTGCTTGCTTACAATTGTGGTTACACTGCTACTTGATTTCTGATACATACATATACGTGCATCATACTTTATTACTATCACTCCATTTATTACACAGAACTATAGTGACAAACTTGATGCACAAAAGCACAGTAGCACAATGAACGGATAACCCAGTAAACATGCTGACATAGCCAGCACTAGACAGACACTGTCTTTAAGGACAGTATGAGCCGGGAATAGATCACTACACTAGTAGGGAGTGTAGGGAGGTGAAAATTGTAAAACTGCGTCACTAGGTGATAGTTATAGTGACCGGATGTGCCTAAAACATGCTATAAGAACAAAATTCTGCACTTTATTGCAAAATTCAGCATATAACTTAACTAGTAAAGTGCAAAAACATGGGAAAATAATACTAGACACTTTCCAAAGTGTCGGGAATTCATTGTGTCACTAAAAATAATATTAAAGACACTCTAAATGCTTAATTAGCACATTAACGGATTAATATCCAACCAAACAACCGGACTTTACCCGGAACCTAAAAATATTGTCAATGACATTGTTTTCCTTTTCTGAGCTAGTTAGGGTCCCCGAACACCCTAACACCCGTTATATTACATAACACACTAATAACCTATCTTAATCTCTAACTAAACTAACTATCCCCTAACTATATCATTCAAATCAAACCATAACCCCCCCCATGATCCGATCGGTTTCCCTATGTGGGGACATCCTCCACACAATTTTGATTATTTTATTAAGTTGCCAATGTAACGCTCCGCGTTTTTGATCTTTCTATTTATAGCTTTATGGGTTGTACCTTCTAATTTCAGTCAGTTGTACTCTCATCTTGTATTTAGAGACTTGAATGATAATGAAAAATGCATTGTTTTGATCATATTCTTGTTTTAATACTATGTTATGTTATTACACTTGGAAACACGTTAAACTATGTCAAACACGTATAAACAATTGAAAGATATCCAAATCCCAACTCTTAAATCAAGCGTTGTCAAGAGATTACCCTAAACCGGATAAAAATCGGGAATTTATACGTAATTCGGTAAAATACCCAAGATTTTTGGGCTAAATCAAATAATTATAAAATATATTATTAGTTAAAATAAATAAATATAGTATTTATAAATTAATTAATTAAATAAATTAGTATTGTAAATAAATAAAAGAATTATGAAATTGATTTTTAGTTAAAATGGTTAGTTAAACATAACTTAGTTAGTTAAATCATAGTGATATGCTAACTAGGTTAGCATTTAATACAAGGGACCACTAACTGAGTTAGAGAACTCAGTTAGTTCAGTTAAGTGTCAAAAAGAAACAAAAGGGGGGTTCCTTGTACGAACCGCCCCTTAACAAGGCTCGAACTCGGGACTCATCGCTTAACAAACAAACACTTAACCACTCGGCCGGGCATGCCACATCCGGTTATATTAGGAAACTTGTTAAATTTATATACTAACTCGATTTCAAACATTCATTTTTAAAGTTACCGCCAACGACCACAACGACAGTTGACTATATTCTTTTGCTCGTGATCAGAGTTACCATATATTTCGTTCAACTTATCATTTTCGACCAAATCATTCCCAAATCCTCTATCGGTTTCCTTAATTCCGAAACCTTCCTAAACCTCTTCAACCACCTCGACACCCTATATAAACCGACCCACACCTCCACCTCTCGCTCACACCTCTCGTTCACCTCTTCACTCGCAAACACCCCTGTATTCCCGCTCTGTTTCTGTACCTCGCCGGGGAAGAAAACCGGAGCCTTCGTCGTCGCCGGAGAAGACAACCGGAACCGCTTCTTGCCGGAATCATCTCACAAACACGTGCGGTATACTCTTCTGTGTTCTTTTACTTCCTCGTTAAAACTGTTGTTAAGATTACAGATTCTAATCATGTTCGACAGTTTGTATTTTAATAAGCAAATTTCTAGTTTCAGTTGAATCGGTCATCAGACCCGGGTTCGACCCGGTGTCTTACCAAATTGACTGCATTGGTGTTGTTGTTGACATTGGGCCGGTCCGTTGGGCCAAAAAAATCCTTCTTTTTGTTTTGTTGCTATTCTAAAATTGTTAACAGTAATTACTACTATTAGTATTATTATTATTATTATTATTATTATTATTATTATTATTATTACATAATATCAAATTTTAATGATTTCTTTAATTATAATCAAAATCAGAATATGTATTATTACTAGTATATATTAATAAGAATTTTATTATTATGATCTTTATTATTTCTAATTCAGAATTTTGTTACCATTATATCAGAATTTCTATTTTTATCATTATTATTTTAAATCAGAAATTATTTTTTTATTACAAATTTATAAATCAGAATTTTCATTTCTTCAGTAAGGATATATATATATATATATAATCAAAATTTCTAATATATGTCAGAATTATTATTAACACATAAATAATCAGAATTAATATTATTAACAAAAGCATTTTCGGAATTATTATTTAGAATTTCTATACATCTAAACCCTAACTATAAAACGTCATCTCGTTAAATTCCTTTAAGTCATCTTATTAATCTTTAACATAAATCGACCCATATTAACATATGCGTCACTTCAATCATTTAGGGTAATCACTTGAAATCTCTTGGGTAATCTCTACACTCTAATCTTTCTTCCAAGAAACGCAATGCAATCTAAGGTGAGTATACATGACCCATTTTCGTTTTACACTTTTGGGTGCAATATGTATTCTATATCAAACAACACAATCACATCAAATATTTTATGCACACTCTATCCATACTCTATGTGATACATTTTAATCATGTTAGACATGTTATGCTACTGTAAACACTCATGACTATGTGTTCATTAACTTCGTACAAGCCTCCCCTAACAATGGTAGCGCTATAGGTTGAGAAACGCCCCTCCCGTTATATTAACGGGTATTGTTAGGTTAAACTATGTTAAAAACCACCCGTACACTTTTGGGTTGGACACTTTAATTGCGTTAAACTTTGGTTTGGACACATAGAGTAACATCGTTTCGAGTATACTGTTAACATGGTATTGTATTCACATTTCGATATGAGCAACATTTTAAACACGTACTATGCTATGTATGAAAACTTGTATACTCGCCAACATGCTTTTGTTGACTTTATTTTAATACATATTGCAGGTTGATTTATCAATATACAAGAAAGCAAGCTAGGATGGCCTAGAAACTCATTTTAGAAATAAACTATTGTTTGAATTTATTGTTGGATGTTGAAACTTTGTGTTATCCTTTAGAATCTAATAAAATGATTTAAATTATATTGTCACATTTAGTGTTATGTTGTTTTGAGCAATTTGTGCGTCTCATCCCGATGTTTCCGCCATCGGTTGGGGTGTGACAGATTGGTATCAGAGCCATAACTATAGGGAATTAGGAATGCCTTGCCTAGTCTATAGTTTAGGAGCTTTTTCACTATGTGTTGCTTAAAACAACCTCCCTTCTACCTCACTTGCTTCTCTCTATCCTTTGGACTTCTAATGTACATGCCTTTCCTAAGGCTAACACAATACACATTTGGAAGACACTCTTACAACACAATAGAAATGACTTATCAAGATAGGGGTGATTCCCACACTTGGTAATGATTTTCACTCAGCTATACTTTGATTTTGCACGGAATCTACCCTCAAGTTAGGAGTGATATCCAAACCTTGATGGGATTTTTCCATTTCATACTCTAGTGGACCCTTATCTCTTGATAAGTACCAACCACGTTAGGGTACGATGTTATCAAGTTAGAGGTGATACTCGCATCTTGTTAACTAGTCCCACTCCTCGATTTTCGCTCTCACCAAAGTCTCGATTTCCCAATCGATTAAGGACGTGTAGTAACTGGAAGAGTTAGGTACCGGTAGTCGGGACGTCCTGTCTAGGCTTGGCATTCGTATAAATCCATTAAGGACCCGTTGCCTACCTGGGGACCATCGATGAGAGTATTAATACCTATTAGGCCAAAGCACGTTTCCTTAATTCGAGAAGGTTTTCGATCCACTTTGGAAGTGTCATATGTTACGTTCCGTGACAATCCATGTTTTATGTTAAACCTCTTTTATGTTATCTCAATTTCTATGTGATTTTACGTTGAGCGTTATCTTCATTTCAAGCTAGGAAGACACAACTTGCACTATTGTCGCAATCTAAAACAATTAATGATACTCTTTCGTAAACAAATTAAATTTATTATGCTTTTATCGTGCATGTTACCTTATGTGAAAATTGCATTATTGTTATTCCATGTGAAAAAAAACAATGTGAAACAATGTGTTACATGTTACATGCATAAAACAATTTTTTTCTCAAATAATCATTATGATCAAAGTCTCATCCTCATTTCATTTCAAATTCGTAGATGTCGTCATCTCGCCAACTATCCAGCTCGTCCAAGAAGTCAAGGGTTAGCTCTCAAAAGAAGATGATGGCATTTATGGCCAAACAATTCGCTCGTCTTATCCCCAAGGTTGTGACTGAGATCCAAGCCTCCAACACCCCAAACTCTTCCATTGACTCGAAAGTTGCCCAACCTAAACCCATTGCCTTTAACTACAAACACTTCGCCTCTTGCCACCCAAAACCTTTCACAGGCAACGAGGGTGTGACCGCTATGTTCGAATGGTTCGACAGCATAGAGGTCACATTCATCAACAGTGAATGTCCTGACGAGCTCAAGACACGAAGTGCTACTGGTGTCTTTCAAGCTAGAGCTCTCGAGTGGTGGACGAATGAGAGGAACCTTCGTTCAAACGAGTTGGCCTATGCCTTGTCATGGGAAGAGCTGAAGCAGCTCATGATGGAGGAGTTTTGCCCTCCTCATGAACAGCAGAAGCTCGAGGAAGAGTTTTGGTCTCTCAAACAAATTGGTGACGACAACCTTGCATATACCACCCGCTTCAACCAGTTGAGTTTTATTGTACCCCACCTTGTTCTCACAGTGGACCGCATGATCAAAAAGTACATCCATGGTTTACCTCCTACCATGAGGGACACTATTGAAGCAGCTCGACTCGACAACATCGAGGCTGTCTATCGACTTGCTGCCAGCTTGAACAACAATTGCGTTCGCGATAAACAAGCTGCAGCCACTACCAAACCAGCCTCCAATGCTCGACCAGCCCACCAAATCACCCATCAACCCAACAACAAACGGGGCAAGAAGCGCCCTCACCAAAACACCGTTTGTAATGTCGTTGTACCAGCTGCACCTCAAACCCAAGAAAACCCCGAAAAGAAACAGTATATTGGAACCCAACCAAAATGTGCCATTTGTCAGTTTCATCACTCACCCAACAACAAATGCCGTCATTGTACCTCATGCAACCGTTATGGACATATCGCTCCATATTGTCGTACCAATCCAACACCTGCCCAAAACCCTAGGCCAGCCAATGTTGTGAGAGCTTGTTTTAATTGTGGGGATACCACTCATCTTCGTCCTCAGTGCCCTCAGCTAAGGCAAGAACTACGTCAACCAGAACCTCGAGGTCGTGCTTTCCACATCAACGCCAAACAACCTCAGAACAACAATGAAGTCGTTAATGGTACGTTCCTCGTTAATAATTTATATGCTTCAATTCTATTTGATACTGGTGCGGATAAAAGTTTTGTATCTATTGAATTTGAGTCCTTGGCAAATTGCCCACGCTCTAAACTACCTAAGTCATTCTCAGTCGAAGTTGCCAATGGCAAGTCCATTCTCGTCACTTCAATTCTTCGAAATTGCACTCTCACCCTCAACGAGCATACCTTCTCGATCGATCTCATACCCATGGAATTGGGAAGCTTCGATGACATAGTAGGCATGGATTGGCTTCGAAAGAACCATGCCGAAATCGCGTGTCACGAAAAATGCGTTCGTTTACCTATTCCATCTGGTGACGTTTTGAATATCTATGGAGACAGGCCCTCTCGAGGACTAAAGTTAATGTCCTGCACCCAAGCGAATAAATACTTACGTAAACAGTACTTTGCCTTTTTAGCCCACGTAGTGGAAGAAAAGGGCAAGGGAAAGGGCGTAAGCGAAGTTCCAGTGGTGTGTGATTTTCCTGATGTTTTCCCAGAGGATTTACCTGGTCCTCCTCCTCCCCGATCTGTTGATTTTCGTATTAACCTCGTACCTGGTGCAACTTCAGTTGCTCGGGCTCCTTATCGTCTTGCCCCCTCAGAGATGCAAGAACTCTCTAGTCAACTTCAAGAGCTTCTCGATAAAGGATTCATTCGACCAAGTACCTCACCTTGGGGTGCTCCTGTCCTATTCGTCAAGAAGAAGGACGGTTCGTTTCGCATGTGTATCGACTATCGTGAGCACAACAAGCTCACTGTCAAGAATCGTTATACTCTCCCTCGCATTGACGACCTCTTCGACCAATTACAAGGTGCAACATGTTTCTCAAAGATCGACCTTCGATCTGGTTACCATCAACTTCGTGTCCTTGAAGAAGACATTCCAAAAACCGCCTTTCGCACTCGCTATGGGCACTACGAGTTCGTGGTCATGCCTTTTGGCTTGACCAACGCACCCGCTGTGTTCATGGATCTAATGAATCGTGTTTGCAATCCATATTTGGATCGCTTCGTAATCGTTTTCATTGATGACATTCTCATTTACTCCAAAACTCGCATCGATCATGAACGCCATCTACGCCTCATTCTCGAACTTTTGCGTGGTGAACGACTATACGCAAAATTTTCCAAGTGCGAATTTTGGATCAAGGAAGTCCAATTTCTTGGTCATGTCGTTAGCGAGAAGGGAATCCATGTTGATCCAGCCAAAATCGAAGCAGTGAAAAGTTGGATAGCACCTAAAACTCCATCAGAAATTCCTTCCTTCCTTGGATTGGCGGGTTATTATCGTCGATTCATCTCCAATTTCTCGAAGATTGCTGTCCCCCTCACCATGTTAACCCAAAAAGAAAAGCCCTTCGTTTGGGGTCGCGAACAAGAAGAATCATTTCGAACCCTCAAGAGCATGCTTCGCAATGCTCCCATTCTAGCTCTCCCTAATGGAACAGAAGACTTCGTGGTGTATTGCGATGCATCAAATCGTGGTCTTGGTTGTGTTCTCATGCAACGAGACAAGGTCATCGCATATGCTTCGCGACAGTTGAAAATCCATGAGAAAAACTACACTACTCACGACCTCGAACTTGGCGCAGTCGTTTTTGCGTTAAAGATTTGGCGACACTACCTATATGGTACTAAGTGTGTGGTTTTCACTGACCACAAGAGCCTTCAACATATCTTTAACTAAAAGGAACTTAATATGCGTCAACGTCGTTGGGTGGAATTGCTAAACGACTACGACTACGAAATTCGTTATCATCCTGGAAAGGCGAATGTAGTGGCCGATGCCCTTAGTCGTAAGGCTCATTCATGTGGCATTCGTTGTTTTCAAATCTCTAGTGACCTCCACGCTGGCATTCGTGAGGCTCAATACTCAGCGGCTAATGAGGGAAGTGTAATTGTCGAAATACGTGGTGCTTCCATAGACCAACTTGTGACGAAATCAGACGGACTTCAATACTATCTCGATCGCATTTGGGTGCCGGATCGTGATAATCTTCGAGAATTCACCATGAACGAGGCTCATAAATCCAAGTACTCGATTCATCCTGGTGTTGATAAGATGTACCACGATCTTCGTACATCCTATTGGTGGCCAGGAATGAAGAGGGATATCGCCATCTACATCTCTAAATGTCTCACTTGTTCGAAAGTCAAGGCTGAGCATCAGCGTCCTTCTGGTTTGCTTGAGCAACCAAAGATTCCTGTTTGGAAGTGGGATAGCATTGCTATGGACTTCATAACCAAACTCCCTCGAACCCCTTCTGGTCATGATAGTATATGGGTCATCGTTGATCGTCTGACCAAGTCAGCTCATTTCTTGCCTATTCGCGAGGATTTCAAGGTCGAAAAGCTCGCTCAAATCTATACTGATAAAATCATTTGTCGTCATGGTATCCCTCGTGACATCATTTCTGATCGCGATGGTCGTTTTACGTCTCGTCTTTGGCAAACATTTCAGTCCGCTATGGGTACTCACTTAAACCTTAGTACGGCCTTCCATCCCCAAACAGATGGACAGACAGAACGTACTATCCAAACCCTAGAGGATATGCTTCGCGCTTGTGTCATTGACTTTGGTGGTAGTTGGGATAAGCATTTACCATTGGCTGAGTTCTCGTACAATAACAGCTATCACTCTAGTATTCAAATGGCTCCATTTGAAGCATTGTATGGTCGAAAGTGCCGATCCCCTATTAGTTGGCACGAGGTTGGACACAAACAATTCACAGGTCCTGAGCTAATCCAAGAAACAACGGACCGAATCCTTCACGTGCGCGATAATTTACTCAAGGCTAGAAGTCGGCAAAAGAGCTATGCTGATAAAGGACGTAAACCCATGGAATTCAATGTTGGAGATCAAGTCTTGCTCAAAGTATCCCCATGGAAGGGGGTTGTACGTTTTGGAAAGAAGGGTAAACTCGCTCCTCGATATGTGGGTCCCTTCAAGATTCTTGAAAGGGTTGGCAAGGTGGCTTACCTACTTGACCTACCCCAAGAGTTAAACAACGTACACCCAACATTTCATGTGTCCAACTTAAAGAAGTGTCTTGCTGATGAAGGACTTCATGTTCCAGTTGAGGACTTGCAAATCAATGAGACACTTCATTTCGTGGAAAAACCGGTCGAAATTGTGGACCAAGGAACCAAGCATCTCAGGGGTAGCAAAATTCGCATAGTCAAGGTGCGATGGGAAGGAAAACGAGGTGCTGAGTTCACTTGGGAACTCAAGAGTTATATGAAGACTAAGTATCCACATCTTTTCAGTCAGTCATCCTCATCGTGATTTCGAGGACGAAATCTCCTAAAGTAGGGGAGACTGTAACGCTCCGCGTTTTTGATCTTTCTATTTATAGCTTTATGGGTTGTACCTTCTAATTTCAGTCAGTTGTACTCTCATCTTGTATTTTGAGACTTGAATGATAATGAAAAATGCATTGTTTTGATCATATTCTTGTTTTAATACTATGTTATGTTATTACACTTGGAAACACGTTAAACTATGTCAAACACGTATAAACAATTGAAAGATATCCAAATCCCAACTCTTAAATCAAGCGTTGTCAAGAGATTACCCTAAACCGGATAAAAATCGGGAATTTATACGTAATTCGGTAAAATACCCAAGATTTTTGGGCTAAATCAAATAATTATAAAATATATTATTAGTTAAAATAAATAAATATAGTATTTATAAATTAATTAATTAAATAAATTAGTATTGTAAATAAATAAAAGAATTATGAAATTGATTTTTAGTTAAAATGGTTAGTTAAACATAACTTAGTTAGTTAAATCATAGTGATATGCTAACTAGGTTAGCATTTAATACAAGGGACCACTAACTGAGTTCGAGAACTCAGTTAGTTCAGTTAAGTGTCAAAAAGAAACAAAAGGGGGGTTCCTTGTACGAACCGCCCCTTAACAAGGCTCGAACTCGGGACTCATCGCTTAACAAACAAACACTTAACCACTCGGCCGGGCATGCCACATCCGGTTATATTAGGAAACTTGTTAAATTTATATACTAACTCGATTTCAAACATTCATTTTTAAAGTTACCGCCAACGACCACAACGACAGTTGACTATATTCTTTTGCTCGTGATCAGAGTTACCATATATTTCGTTCAACTTACCATTTTCGACCAAATCATTCCCAAATCCTCTATCGGTTTCCTTAATTCCGAAACCTTCCTAAACCTCTTCAACCACCTCGACACCCTATATAAACCGACCCACACCTCCACCTCTCGCTCACACCTCTCGTTCACCTCTTCACTCGCAAACACCCCTGTATTCCCGCTCTGTTTCTGTACCTCGCCGGGGAAGAAAACCGGAGCCTTCGTCGTCGCCGGAGAAGACAACCGGAACCGCTTCTTGCCGGAATCATCTCACAAACACGCGCGGTATACTCTTCTGTGTTCTTTTACTTCCTCGTTAAAACTGTTGTTAAGATTACAGATTGTAATCATGTTCGACAGTTTGTATTTTAATAAGCAAATTTCTAGTTTCAGTTGAATCGGTCATCAGACCCGGGTTCGACCCGGTGTCTTACCAAATTGACTGCATTGGTGTTGTTGTTGACATTGGGCCGGTCCGTTGGGCCAAAAAAATCCTTCTTTTTGTTTTGTTGCTATTCTAAAATTGTTAACAGTAATTATTACTATTATTATTATTATTATTATTATTATTATTATTATTATTATTATTATTATTATTACATAATATCAAATTTTAATGATTTCTTTAATTATAATCAAAATCAGAATATGTATTATTACTAGTATATATTAATAAGAATTTTATTATTATGATCTTTATTATTTCTAATTCAGAATTTTGTTACCATTATATCAGAATTTCTATTTTTATCATTATTATTTTAAATCAGAAATTATTTTTATTATTACAAATTTATAAATCAGAATTTTCATTTCTTCAGTAAGGATATATATATATATATAATCAAAATTTCTAATATATGTCAGAATTATTATTAACACATAAATAATCAGAATTAATATTATTAACAAAAGCATTTTCGGAATTATTATTTAGAATTTCTATACATCTAAACCCTAACTATAAAACGTCATCTCGTTAAATTCCTTTAAGTCATCTTATTAATCTTTAACATAAATCGACCCATATTAACATATGCGTCACTTCAATCATTTAGGGTAATCACTTGAAATCTCTTGGGTAATCTCTACACTCTAATCTTTCTTCCAAGAAACGCAACGCAATCTAAGGTGAGTATACATGACCCATTTTCGTTTTACACTTTTGGGTGCAATATGTATTCTATATCAAACAACACAATCACATCAAACATTTTATGCACACTCTATCCATACTCTATGTGATACATTTTAATCATGTTAGACATGTTATGCTACTGTAAACACTCATGACTATGTGTTCATTAACTTCGTACAAGCCTCCCCTAACAATGGTAGCGCTATAGGTTGAGAAACGCCCCTCCCGTTATATTAACGGGTATTGTTAGGTTAAACTATGTTAAAAACCACCCATACACTTTTGGGTCGGACACTTTAATTGCGTTAAACTTTGGTTTGGACACATAGAGTAACATCGTTTCGAGTATACTGTTAACATGGTATTGTATTCACATTTGGATATGAGCAACATTTTAAACACGTACTATGCTATGTATGCAAACTTGTATACTCGCCAACATGCTTTTGTTGACTTTATTTTAATACATAATGCAGGTTGATTTATCAAGATACAAGAAAGCAAGCTAGGATGGCCTAGAAACTCATTTTAGAAATAAACAATTGTTTGAATTTATTGTTGGATGTTGAAACTTTGTGTTATCCTTTAGAATCTAATAAAATGATTTAAATTATATTGTCACATTTAGTGTTATGTTGTTTTGAGCAATTTGTGCGTCTCATCCCGATGTTTCCGCCATCGGTTGGGGTGTGACAGCCTAATATCTAGGTGACATAATATTTGTTGGACAAAAGCACCAAGATGGTCTATAAAAATACTTGAAGGATAAGAGCATTCATTCATAAACACTTCAACAAAATATTGCTTCCTCTCCCTCTCCTTGGTGCAATTGGCCGAAACCCACACCCACCATCTCACCATCATCAAGTCTTGTTCTTGCAATTTCACATACACACAAGGAGGCTCGGTGCTTTCGGAATCTCAAGGACCTCTCTACGTTGCTTTTATCCACCTAGTTTTTGCTTTGATTCTTCCCTAGCCTCGAGCTAGTAGTAAGTGCTTCTAAACACTTCCTTGTTCATGTTTAAAGTGGTTAATAAGAGATTTAATGGTTAAAACTCAAGAACTTGCAAGATCAAAACTAAAAGACTTGAAAGTATGATGAACTAGTTGGTTAAAGAGAAACAAATGGTGTAAAACTTGTGAATCTTGTTTTGTTGTGATTATTGTATGTTGTTAGTGGCTAGTAGTGGAACGGATCGTCATCTAACCGTGCTAGATCATGTTCATGGAACATGAACTAGCAATATGTTAAGTGTAAAAGTTGCAAGATGACGAATCTTTCCATACATAGACATGAACTTGTGTAAAAATGATTTTTCTTGTAAAATAGAGTTTTAAACTAGTAGATCTAAAGATCTACAAGTGGTATTTTCGAAGAACCAAGTGTAAGATGCAAATCATGTTTAGAAGCCGGATCTTACATGAACTAAAAGCATTTTTGTGAACAAACAAGTGTGTAAACACTTGTGTGACAAAAGGATTTAACAAAGAAATATTTTCGTAATTTTTGACTGAGAAGTTGTAAAATTGCATATTCTTTAAAAATAAAGTTTTCAAGAAACTGATTTTATTTTTAAAGATGGAAAGATCTACTAAAAATGTTGGAAAGTTACTACATATTTTTACACAACTTACAAGTTCATGAGTTTGTGATATATACTTGTTTTGACTAGTTGATGCTTGAATATTGTTTGTTGATGATTGATAATTGGTTGATTGAATTTTTAAAAGAAAATGATACGCTAGTAAGCGTGGCCACCTCCAGTTACAGAGGAAACTCTGGCGAAATTTTCCAGAAAATAACACTTAGAAATATTTTGTGACAAATGGTTAAAAATATATTTTTAACTTGTTTTTCCAAATAAAATTCGCCATGATTTTTATTACAAAATAACCAAGTGTCGGGGGTGGATTTTCATAAATAAAACTTGTTAAATATATATTTAGAATATATATTTCATAGTAAGACGCTTGTGTGATTTTATGATTATTTTGTGAACTACATGTATATTATTTTTAGAGTAAAAATAATATTACTTGAATACACTTAAAAGTAACGACTCCAAAATAATACCAACGCCTTCACAAATAAATATTTAAGTTACACCGGTATTATTATTACCACCCGAACTTTAAATGTAACTTATGTATTTTCAGAAAAATACTCTTAAATGCCTATTTTGACAAAGGTATTATTTTGGAAAATTGTATGGAATAAAATATAGTATTTTTGGGAAAAATATGTATATTTTGGAGATAGAATATTTTAGACAAAATAAATTAAAATATATTTTATTAAGTGAGACTTAATAATATATTCTTGAAGTTATAAAAACGCACATGTATTAAAACCCCCATCCTTGGGAAGGAATATAATTATAAAATAATTAAGAAGTGTAAATATGAAATAGTTGCCTAACTATTTCCCAAAAACGTTAAACCTTAAGCCAAGGCACGGCCGTCCGTCTAATAGAAGTCAATACGTGTAGGTCGTCACGCAACAGGTTGATTGGGAGTTACTATTTCGAGACGCACTTATGTGAGTTCATGTCCCCCTTTTCTCTTAACTGTTTTCAGTTTTTTTACTTCGGGGGTGAAATACATGTTACTATGATTACGAATACTTTTTACATGGTATGGTTAGCATAAGGAGGGTTACTACTTAGATCATGTGAGTGAGTAGGCTGAAACTGGAGGCCATTAATCCTCATTGTAGGACCGAGGGTCATTAGCGGTAGATCTATCTGGGTGTAGCGAGCCCAACTCCAGGCCCAACAGAACGGACCTCGGGGTGACTTTGTACCCGACGCAAAAATCTGCTAGGTTTGAGTCTTCCTACTGCACTTCACACATATCAATGGCCTTGCAAACCATTGGTGATCTCTTTATTTCCTTATTTGCTACATACCAGGGATTTTTATATTACAAAGGTTTTACATACTCACTTTCACATGAACTCGCTCAACGTTTTTGTTGATTTTTCAAACTTACATGTATTTCAGGGAATTAGGGATCTGGCGAGGTATGCTATGTTTTTCAAGCTGCGTAAGAAGGGTGATGTCATCCAAGTTTAGGGGTTGTGGCTTTTCCATGGACGAGTCACAAGTTTTAAGCTGTGTTTATTTCATGTTTGTGGTTGTGTCTTTCGAACAAGGTTTTATTTAGTTGTGTTGTATTATCGTTGCATGTGTCGACGTTTGAAAACAATGTTGTGGTATTTTGTTTTTTTTTTTAAACTTGAAGTAATGGATGAACATCATGGTTTTATTTTCATATAGCTTTGTTTGGTTAAGCTATGGTATTAAGAAGTCACACCAAATAAACCCACGCTTCCTCAAAGCCAGGGTGTGACAGCTTGGTATCAGAGCTTTGATCATAGCGAACTAGGATTCCTTCTCGAGTCTAGACTATGATCACTAGGGCTCTCACGAAAACATTTTTACATTGCATACATTACGTCCAGGTCCCGGATATAAAACGTTTTTACAAACAAAAGTTGAGCACTTTTCCTTCTTAAAATTTATGGTTTGGTCGGGGAGACCAGGGATTCAGTCGGGGAGACTGAGGGAGTTCAGCCCTAAAGGCTGGGAGGTTGGTCGGGGAGACCATGGATTCAGTCGGGGAGACTGAGGGAATTAGTATGAGAGACTAGGAGATTCAGTCTGAGAGGCTGGGAGGGTAGTTTGAGAGACTAGGAGATTCAGTCTGAGAGGCTGGGAGGATAGGCTAGTGGGACTAGGAGAACTATTTGATTGCTTATTGGTAACTAACATACTTATTTGATTATATGATTGATTATTGTGCATGTGTGTGTGTGTTTGTGTTACAGACGTCATGCCTTCATCAGATTCTGGAGAGTCAGACACTACAGATCCCATGGTTATAGTATCAGACGACAAAGTTTCATCGGAGCACGAGGTGTACACATCTGATACTACCAGCACAGACGATGACGACTTCCAGCCCTTTGCGCTGCCTGATGTCATAGCAGAGCCTGCTGATGGCCATCTCGCTGGGGACTTGCAACTCGCGGTGATCCCTGCTCCTGTGCCCCTTGCTGCTTATCTTATTGTTGATATGCCCATCGATATTGTTTCCGACGATGACGTCGACTTGTTTGAGGAGGACCCACTGGAGGATGACCTTGAGGGCGAGGCCCATATTGCTGCCGGTGATATCCTACTTCTTGCTGATGCTCCTGCAGAGGAGGCTCCCATTCATTCACCTGTTCCAGACTCCTTTGAGTCTGTGGCATCCGCATCTTTGCACACTCAGGGAGTGCAGCACCATTCACACGACGCCGACCCGGACATGGCGTCATCAGCTGTACCGGTTCCTGCGCACAGTTTTGAGTTCGATCATGATGTTTATGATGATTCAGATCCTGTTTTTCCACCTGGTTTTGATCCATACCATGATATTGAGTTTATTCATTTAGACCAGCCCCTGGAGGATCCTGTAGCCCCTGTCGATCCTGTGTTTGCTGATCCAGCTGATTTTGAGATGGAGTTTGTTGATCCGGAGCCTGTTGTGGCCCCTGAGCCGGTAGTTGCTCCTGACCCTGCGTTAGAGCATGACCCTGTTCATGCCGATGCACCTGTTGTTGCTCCTTTCATTGATGATGTAACGCCCCGCGTTTTCACAACTTTCCACATATAGAAACCATTGTTCCTATTCCTATTTTTGATAACTTTGTATCCTTGTGTTCGTCGTTTTAATATAACCGTCGAAAAATCTTTAACTTTAAATTAATTTGTTATAAACATGGTTATCTACCTATCCAATTTTATTTAATAAATTAAATTAAATAATACATTAAAAAAAGTTTATTTTTTTTATAACAAACCTAGTTAGTCTCGTTAAATATTAAAGTTAGTAAGTACAAACTAACCTAGTTAGTTTAAGAATAAGAGTCTTTGAAATTATAACATAAACATGGATTAATTATAAACCATAGGGACTGTTTGTGCATATTTTGGAACTACTAAATCAGTTAAAACTAAAGGTGCCCAACCCTAATTCTTTTAAAATCTCAGCCGACACCCCCACCCCACAACTTCACCTCTCCACTCATCTTCTCCTCAAACCTCTTACCATCACACACCTCCCTTATACTCTCCTACACACCCACCTGAGAAACCGAGAGAGAAAGAGAGACCGTGAGGAGGAGAAGCCATCAAAACAGTGGCGGCGGTGGGAGCACTCGACGGCAGCAGCAGCGCTGGAACCACGACGGCTCCATTTCGGGCAGGTTCGAGTCAGATTTGGTGGTGTCGGGCGAGAAAGAGAAGGGGCCGACCGGCGTTGGAGTCGCCAGCGGCGGCGGCGACGGTGACTGTGGGGATGGTTATGCGGGTTCCGTTCGACAGGAGCTAGTCCCGTTTTGGTTCGGGTTCTGTTTGGAACAAATTCGGGTCGAGTCTGTTTCGTGTTTCGACATCAGAATGGTTCGGGTCTGGGCTCAGCTTAGTTTTGATTCAGTTTTGGTTCTCGAGTTGTTCCGACTCATACGGCTCAGCTCAGGTCAGTTTCAAGTTTCTGCTCAGTTTCGGGTCGTACAAACCCCAGTCAACATCAGTTTCGGTTCACACAATTCAGGTCCGGCCAACCGTTGTCAGCACGAGATTCAGCTCGGGTCAAGTTGAAGCTCGAGTCAGCAAGTTAACTCGTTTCAGGTTCGGCTCAGGTCATGTTCTGTTACAATTCGAGTTCGCAGCATGCTCGGCTCGGGTTGTTGTTCCATTACGTTTCGGGCCAGTTGTCGGGTTGGTGCGGCATGTTCGGGTTAGCCGCGGTCAACCATGGGTCAGCGGTTTGAGGGATGGTTCAGTCAAAACTGGTCAAAGCTCGGTCAAATCTGGTCAACTTAAGTTAAACAGTCAACATGGGTTTCGAGCCCTACCTCGTTTCAGTCGCGGTTCAGATTCGCGTTCGAATTCGTGTTCGGTATACCTTCTTTTCGTTAATCAATTGTTATGCATTATCCTTTACTCTCGACATTATTCTTGTTCCAACTAACAGTTTATATGCGTAACAATTAAATCTGCGAGTTATTTACCATAACGGTTTATAAATTTGTAATCGTCAAACCCTTCAAAGGTATTCGCATATTGTTATCATCGTATTATTGAAATGTTGATAAATTGTTGAATTTTGAACATGTAAATCGACAAATTGTGTTGTCGGGATCGTCCAAAAACAGAGGAAACTCTGCCCGTTTTTCGTAAAATCCACAAACAATACGTATATAATTTCAAAACGATTTCTTTTATTCTTTTTTTTGATTCGTTTTCTTTATAACCAAATCTCTAAATTAATAGCATGAATTCTTTTATAACAATATTTTTTTATATATACCAAGACAATATTATATACGAATTCCAAATTTGCAAAACATAAATATTAGGATTATTTATTTTTTTTAACCTAATAAATAATAACGAGTTTGCAATATTTTAAACATCTAGGATAACACTCTCGTTCATTCTCTTGGACTCCCGTCTACTCATGCACCGTCGTTTGCCCATATAGGGTGACCTCGGTGTTCCACCCTCCAAATCTTTTACGCTCGTCAACACTTGGATAATCGGAAGACTTAGCAATTATGTGAGTATACTCGAACCCATTTCTACTTTTAAACACTTTGGGTGCAACATGTATTCTATATTAAACGCACGTGGCACTTGAAACTTATTTGAAACATGCTCTATCCTTTTAAACATGAAACATGAAACTTGTGATACTTGAGACTATTTTGTGCTATGTGAACGTTTAATCCCTGTGTGTAGTTCCACCTTAACAATAGTAGCGCTATAGGGGTAATGCACCTCCCCCATTTGTAGTCGAGGGGTATTGTTAGGAGGAGACATATTAACCTCCCGTGAAACTTTGGGTTAGGTACTTTAACGCATTGGAAACTTGGGCTATCACTTGGACTGCATAAACTAGCATGGCTGCAACTATTTTATTATGTTCATGTTGGATATGAGTTTTTATTCTATTATGCTATGTAAACAAACTTGTATACTCGCTCTTTGCTTTTGCATTGAAACTCTATTTTAATACATGTTGCAGGTTGATTATTGAAGTATGGATGATTGATGAAACAAGTTTAGGGTGGCTAGATACACACCTAAATTTATCTATCTTTTGTTGTTATGTTATTTGTTGAAACAATGTTGTTATTTCCTTTTGAATATTGTGTAACATTTAGTTTTGAAATGAAATTTGAATTTAGTTAAATATTGTCACATAGTGTTATGACGTCTCTAGCAATCTTTACACACTTCGTCTCATCCCGATGTTTCCGCCATCGGTTGGGGTGTGACAGATTGGTATCAGAGCCATAACTATAGGGAATTAGGAAAAGTAGGAATGCTTTAGCCTAGTCTATAGTTTTAGAGCTTTATTCTTATGTTTTACTTGAAACTACTTGCATGCTACCTTATTTGCTCTTATTTATTCTCTTTTGATCTTTTAAGCATATATGTCGCTTATGTGTTAACACTTGACATGCTATACTTGCTTTATTATGTGCTAATACATGTTTTATTGTCCCACTCATTATGTGCTATTCTTGATTTGCTTCATTGTGCGTTTATATTTGTTTGTTTACTCCTTTAACATACTCTTGCCCTCATGCATTTTACTCGATTATTCTGAATCTGACAACACTCATATTACACAAACGAGACGAGTTTACCAAAATAGGCGTGAAACCCACAATTTGGTAAACGACTCTCATCCCGCTTGATTTCATTTTTGTTGCACGAAATTACACCATTAAGTTAGGAGTGAAATCCACATCTTAATGGAAATTTCAAATTTCAAATTTCAAATTTCAAATTCAATTTCTAGTGGACCTTCGTTAACGTGTCGAAATTAAATTTTGACCCAACGAGTACCAACCACACTTAGGGTACGAACTCGTCAAGCTAGGGGTGAAACCCGCATCTAGTCGACTAGTCCCACTCCTTGATTTTACATAAATCTCGCCAAGTCTCGAATTTTCGATTGAATTTGGGCATGTAGTAACCGGAAAGGTGAATACCGTTAACCGACTTGTCGGCGAGAGTATACCACCTATTAGGCCAAAGCATGCTCTCAGATTCAAAAGACCGTTCGACCACTTTGGTTAGTCAACGTTCCGTTTTGGAACCATCCAAGTTTCTTTTTATTAGATGTACGCTTTATTATCTTCGATCTTTTATGATGAAACTCTTTCTTCTCCATTTTGAACCATTTTTAAGATTTCACTTTTGCGCATACATCATACGATTATACATCATTAGCATGCATAATTTCACTTAATTTTAATTACACTTTTGTAACAACGAGTGAAGACATATCATCAAGATAGGAGTGATTTCCTTACCTTGATGATTAACTCCGCTTCCTTTCTCATCTTACAACGACCTCACCAACGGATTAGGGGTGATTCCCTTACTTAGGTGATCGTTACCAATGCTTTCTTTTAATAGATTATTTTATGTAAATACGATCATGTTTATATCCAAATCGTTTATCATTACAAACCTCTAATTATTTCAAAATGCATTACTTATATAAAGGAATTTTTTTACCTTACCATCTATTTTCCTATAGCTCACATACATGAAATTCTTAACTTTTTCATAGACGCTTGTTCTTCAACATTCGAAATTTCACGAAATGCTACTCATCAACTTAGTCAGTAAAAAAAAAAAAAAATCCATGGCCCACGAAATTTCGCATTCAACATAATTATTAAAACACGCTCACCTCACAACATTAAACTAGGGACTTTTATTTTCAATCGGGAATCAACCAATCTCTTTGCACACGTCTATAAAACATTAAAAACTTTATTCAAACATTTACTAGAACTTCTTTCAAAATCAATAAAACATTTTATTAAAAGACGCTTTCAATAATCACTAAGTTCATGCACCAAATTTCTTTTCTAGGGATCAACTTTTTCTCAGGAATCTATAAACTTCAAAATTGTTTATATACAAAGTTATTTAAAAAGATACAAACTTATTAAACCCTAGAACCTTTCAAATCTCACTCGATACCCTAATTAAATTCAAAACACGTGGGCAAGGAAACTTCATAAGAACCGACAAATTCTCAACTATGTAAATTCTTTTAAAACCATAATAGCATTTCCATTCTTTTACAAAGTACCCTTTCGCATAATCCAAATATGTTTTCTTTTATATTCTCCTTACATTCACAAACTAGATTTTACATTCCATGGCAACTCAATCTATTTTAACTTCACGTTTTGCGCAAACAACTATATATGCATATCATTTTACACGTTTTAGTCAATATCTCACAACAATTTCACGCTTGTCACTCGTTCTCTTTTTCTTTCATACTCTAAACTTTTAATCTTTTACGCGCATAAACTCGTGCATTTCGATTTATACTGTAAATTAAATCATTATTTCCTACATCCATACTTATACACTCTATGCCTTTACTTATGTTCACACTTACACATTTATGTTATACTCATGATTCGAAATTCATACGTTTTACGTTTATACACACACTCACAATTATACATTTACGTTGTCCTTACCTTCATGTCTATACTACATTCGTATTCATATTCATACGAGTTATGTTTTCATTTGCACTTTTACAACTTTGTTACACTTATACTCATACACATGTATTTTATTCATACCTAAACATTCATGTTTTACACTTAATTTTCACATTTACATCCATACTCATGCATCTTGTGTTTATACTCATATTTATACTCGTATTCACACTCCTACTCGTGTTTATACTCTCATTTATACGATTTATGCTATACTCGTACTCGCATTCATACTCTCGTTTATACGATTTATGTTATACTCGTACTCGCATTTATACTCTCGTTTATACGATTTATGTTATACTCGTACTCGTGTTTATACTCTCATTTATACGATTTATGCTATACTCGTACTCGCATTTATACTCTCGTTTATACGATTTATGTTATACTCGTACTCGTGTTTATACTCTCATTTATATGATTTATGATATACTCGTACTCGCATTTATACTCCCGTTTATACGATTTACGTTATATTCGTACTCGTATTTATACTCACGTTTATAAAATTTCTGTCATACTCGTACTTTTGTTTGTACTCTCATTTATACGAATTGTGTCTATACTCACGTCATTCGTTTGTGCTCAAATTGTGCTCACATTTATGCTCATTTTTAATACACGTTATGCTTATACTTTTACTCATACTCCTGGCATGCGTTTTGTGCTTATGCTCACGTGCGTTTTCAAATTTAAACTTATACTATGCTCGTGCTTTTTACTCAAAAATTTATACATTCGCACATGTACACGGGCGAAACCCGAAGGGTTCGCTTACGTTGGACTTATACTATTTGGAACGTAAACATGCTTATATGCTACATTTCTATACTCACGCATTTTTGTTTTCAAAATTTATGTATACCTTGATTCATACGCAACTAGTACAAGATATGCGGATCATGCGACGATTATTATAATCGCGGGTGCACACGGGATTATAGTAATAAGCGCATGAGAACCATAGAGTGTACTACTGCGTATGGTAAGACACGGAACGTAACGTGACACCGAATACGAAACGGACGTAATGTGGTCAAAACATGGTGGATACATTGCTGGTACTTCCTATATATAAGTGTTTTCACCATGTTACCAAATTTTCGTAAGATGTGCCATGGGAAATTCGGTGTTTTGCAGACCTTTTTGACCTAATACAAACATTAAACAACTCACAAATGCATTATATCCGATTATCCATGACGAGACCTTATTCTTAACGCGCTACCTTCGTCGATCCGATGCGTACGCCATTCTTATGCTTGTAGTGTCTATTAGATCAATCGTTCACCCTTACATCTCCGTTATTCTCCGTTCTTCATACAAGCCTCAATTTTAAACGAATCTCTTCTCTTTGCCAAAATCCTTTCAAGTCTTACTCCTGAATAAATTTCGGGACGAAATTTCCTAAAGGAGGGGAGACTGTAACGCCCCGCGTTTTCACAACTTTCCACATATAGAAACCATTGTTCCTATTCCTATTTTTGATAACTTTGTATCCTTGTGTTCGTCGTTTTAATATAACCGTCGAAAAATCTTTAACTTTAAATTAATTTGTTATAAACATGGTTATCTACCTATCCAATTTTATTTAATAAATTAAATTAAATAATACATTAAAAAAAAGTTTATTTTTTATAACAAACCTAGTTAGTCTCGTTAAATTTTAAAGTTAGTAAGTACAAACTAACCTAGTTAGTTTAAGAATAAAAGTCTTTGAAATTATAACATAAACATGGATTAATTATAAACCATAGGGACTGTTTGTGCATATTTTGGAACTACTAAATCAGTTAAAACTAAAGGTGCCCAACCCTAATTCTTTTAAAATCTCAGCCGACACCCCCACCCCACAACTTCACCTCTCCACTCATCTTCTCCTCAAACCTCTTACCATCACACACCTCCCTTATACTCTCCTACACACCCACCTGAGAAACCGAGAGAGAAAGAGAGACCGTGAGGAGGAGAAGCCATCAAAACAGTGGCGGCGGTGGGAGCACTCGACGGCAGCAGCAGCGCCGGAACCACGGCGGCTCCATTTCGGGCAGGTTCGAGTCAGATTTGGTGGTGTCGGGCGAGAAAGAGAAGGGGCCGACCGGCGTTGGAGTCGCCAGCGGCGGCGGCGACAGTGACTGTGGGGATGGTTATGCGGGTTCCGTTCGACAGAGCTAGTCCCGTTTTGGTTCGGGTTCTGTTTGGAACAAATTCGGGTCGAGTCTGGTTCGTGTTTCGACATCAGAATGGTTCGGGTCTAGGCTCAGCTTAGTTTTGATTCAGTTTTGGTTCTCGAGTTGTTCCGACTCATACGGCTCAGTTCAGGTCAGTTTCAAGTTTCTGTTCAGTTTCGGGTCGTACAAACCCCGATCAACATCAGTTTCGGTTCACACAATTCAGGTCCGGCCAACCGTTGTCAGCACGAGATTCAGCTCGGGTCAAGTTGAAGCTCGAGTCAGCAAGTTAACTCGTTTCAGGTTCAGCTCAGGTCATGTTCTGTTACAGTTCGAGTTCGCAGCATGCTCGGCTCGGGTTGTTGTTCCATTACGTTTCGGGTCAGTTGTCGGGTTGGTGCGGCATGTTCGGGTCAGCCGCGGTCAATCATGGGTCAGCGGTTTGAGGGATGGTTCAGTCAAAACTGGTCAAAGCTCGGTCAAATCTGGTCAACTTAAGTTAAACAGTCAACATGGGTTTCGAGCCCTACCTCGTTTCAGTCGCGGTTCAGATTCGCGTTCGAATTCGTGTTCGGTATACCTTCTTTTCGTTAATCAATTGTTATGCATTATCCTTTACTCTCGACATTATTCTTGTTCCAACTAACAGTTTATATGCGTAACAATTAAATCTGCGAGTTATTTACCATAACGGTTTATAAATTAGTAATCGTCAAACCCTTCAAAGGTATTCGCATATTGTTATCATCGTATTATTGAAATGTTGATAAATTGTTGAATTTTGAACATGTAAATCGACAACTTGTGTTGTCGGGATCGTCCAAAAACAGAGGAAACTCTGCCCGTTTTTCGTAAAATCCACAAACAATACGTATATAATTTCAAAACGATTTCTTTTATTCTTTTTTTTGATTCGTTTTCTTTATAACCAAATCTCTAAATTAATAGCATGAATTCTTTTATAACAATATTTTTTTATATATACCAAGACAATATTATATACGAATTCCAAATTTTGCAAAACATAAATATTAGGATTATTTATTTTTTTTTAACCTAATAAATAATAACGAGTTTGCGATATTTTAAACATCTAGGATAACACTCTCGTTCGTTCTCTTGGACTCCCGTCTACTCATGCGCCGTCGTTTGCCCATATAGGGTGACCTCGGTGTTCCACCCTCCAAATCTTTTACGCTCGTCAACACTTGGATAATCGGAAGACTTAGCAATTATGTGAGTATACTTGAACCCATTTCTACTTTTAAACACTTTGGGTGCAACATGTATTCTATATTAAACGCACGTGACACTTGAAACTTATTTGAAACATGCTCTATCCTTTTAAACATGAAACATGAAACTTGTGATACTTGAGACTATTTTGTGCTATGTGAACGTTTAATCCCTGTGTGTAGTTCCGCCTTAACAATAGTAGCGCTATAGGGGTAATGCACCTCCCCCATTTGTAGTCGAGGGGTATTGTTAGGAGGAGACATATTAACCTCCCGTGAAACTTTGGGTTAGGTACTTTAACGCATTGGAAACTTGGGCTATCACTTGGACTGCGTAAACTAGCATGGCTGAAACTATTTTATTATGTTCATGTTGGATATGAGTTTTTATTCTATTATGCTATGTAAACAAACTTGTATACTCGCTCTTTGCTTTTGCATTGAAACTCTATTTTAATACATGTTGCAGGTTGATTATTGAAGTATGGATGATTGATGAAACAAGTTTAGGGTGGCTAGATACACACCTAAATTTATCTATCTTTTGTTGTTATGTTATTTGTTGAAACAATGTTGTTATTTCCTTTTGAATATTGTGTAACATTTAGTTTTGAAATGAAATTTGAATTTAGTTAAATATTGTCACATAGTGTTATGACGTCTCTAGCAATCTTTACACACTTCGTCTCATCCCGATGTTTCCGCCATCGGTTGGGGTGTGACAGATGATATACATGTTAATGATCATCCTGTTGTTGCTCCGCTGTTGGAGGATGATCATCATGCTGTTGATGCTCATATCGAGGCTCCTCATGTTGCTGACATTCCTGCTGATCCTGTTATTACACCACTTCCTGATCCAGTGCCGGTGATGATCGACCGCGCACCTTTTGCGACCCATATTGATCCACGATATGCTGACACCCACAATGGGTGGATAGACGACGACGATGATTACCCACCTTCCATGGTACCTGTTAGACCCCCTGTGGCACCCGTTTCAGCCCCTGTTTCAGTTCCTATTGATGTACCTTTGCTTCCCACACACATCACAGATGCGCATCGCGCAGATCTTCCTGTTACATTTCTTCAGGACATACCTCCACCACATCCTGGGGAGGGTTCATCTCGTCAGCCGTTTGGTCATACCCCTTTCATGACAGGAGGAGATCAGTTTGTATCTCAGATTCCTCATTCTACTGTTGTTCCCACTGTTGCACCATTTGCTGTACCATCCTTCACGCCATCTAGTGAGCTGTTCCTCTGGTCTTCGCCCCCCATTATGCCACCATTTGATCCGTATCACCCATATCACGTGGGGTATTCTACGGAGGATATTCTCAGATCTTTCATGATACAGCAGGAGGCGCTGACCCGTCGCGTACAGGAGCTGGAGAGAGCTCAGCGACTCCCGTGCCAGTGCCAGACTCCACCTGCAGTATCACACCCTCCTCGTCTGTTATCCCCCGACTCTGCCGCTCGCTTTTGGACTCTTGAGCAGCAGATAGCATACTTGATGTGCTCTCATCGCGCTATGGAGGAGGATTGGCTTCATATGCGATGTTTGCTCTTTTCTCGTTTTCCCCCTCCTCCACCGCCATCAGTTTAGGCCACTTTGTACGACACGGGTAGACTTTTGATGAGAAGACCGCGATTGCGCAGACTATACAACTTTTGGAGACCGCATTTTGGATGATTATCACTTTTGATGTTTTGTATATTGGTTGTTGTTGACACTGATTTGATAGTTTTCGACTAGGGCGATGTGGCCCTAAGTCACTGATGATGTATGATACAGTTGTGAACTTGTAAACCTTACATTGTGGTCTTGATTTATGACAACGCAATCGCAGTATTCTCATTATACGTGATGTTGGATTGATTGTGTATATTTTATAACATGTGATGTTATGTGTTGATATTACATACGTATGCCTTATACTTACTATGACCTGACCTATGTGAACACATCTTTTAGAAGATGCCTCCAAGACGCCAGACACGCAGGCCTACCAACGAGGCAGAACTCCAGCAAATCATTGCTGCCGCCATTGCGCAGTATGCAGCCTCACAAGAAGGAACCAGTGGAAGTAATTCGAACAACAACGGCAATAACAATCCACCTCATGGTAATGTTAAGTCGTTTGAGGCATACTATGATACAATTGGATAGTTATAGCACGTTCGCTAATGCCATTTGTATATTCTAACGTATGTGCAGGGTGCACTTACAAGTAGTTCCTTGACTGCAAGCCCGTAAACTTCGACGGCACCGGAGGTGCTGTTGCTTTTGTAAGATAGGCTGAAAAGACTGAGTCTGTTCTTCGAATGAGCAAGTGCGCTCCAGACCAGCAAGTGACCTACATTTCTGGGCTATTCTTGGATGGAGCCCTATCCTGGTGGAACTTACAAGTGCAAACTCTTGGTGAAGCCGCAGCTTACGCGATGACATGGAATGAGCTGAAAGAGCTTATGCGAAGAAAGTACTGTTCATGTGCGGAGATTCAGAAGCTGGAAACGGAATTCTGGCACTTGAAAATGGAAGGTCCCAAAATCGCGGAATATGTTAAGAGATTCCACGACTTGTCTCATGTGGTACTTTATATGGTTACACCGGAATTCAAGCGAATCGAGCGCTTTATTTGGGGTTTAGCTCCACAAATCATGAGTATGGTCACTACTTCCAAGCCTGTGACAATCACAGAGGCCATCGATCTGAGCGTGGCTCTTACTGAGGAGGTTATCCGCCTAAACAAGTTTTTAAATGTTGAGCAGAAAAAGAAAGAGACTCACGTAGAGTCATCTAGCGAGAACAAAAGGAAGTTCTCGAACTTCAAACAAGGAACAAGCGGTGTTGGCAAGAAAGGAGAGTCAAGCACACCGGTCCAAGCTACAACCGGTGTTGGGAAGAAAGGAAAAGGTTATATGGGTTCACTACCCAAGTGTAACTCCTGCCAACGTCATCATTCTGGCCGGTGTGGGCCAAAAGTATGTGAAGCCTGTTTAAAGGTTGGCCACTTGAAGGATAATTGTTGGGCCAGTGCTAGCCGGGGAGGCCAAGGAGGTTTTGGTAATAGGAACAATAATCGTGGTGGTAATGGAAATCGTCCACAAGGGAATAATGGCGAAAATGGGAACCGGGGAAACATTGCGAATGAAGCTGGTAGTGGGAATCGCAACCAAAACAACGCTCAAGCGGGGAACGGAGGTGGTAATGGTCAGAGATTGGGTTGTTTTAACTGTGGTGATGTTGGGCATTTCAAGAAGGAATGCTCGCAGCTGAACCAAGCCCGCAGAAGAGTCTTTAACATCGAGGCGAGGGAAGCGCGCCAGGATCCCAATGTTGTTACTGGTACGTTCCCTATAAATCAACGCTTTGCATCCATTTTATTTGATACTGGTGCTGATTATAGCTTCGTGTCATTAGAGTTTAAGAATATGCTTGGGTTAGCCGTTAGTAAATGAGATATTCCATACTCAATTGAACTGGCCAATGGAAAGCTAGTTGAAGCAAATAAAGTTGTCAGAGGTTGTGTAATCGAGTTGGGAGAGCGTGAGCTTACTTTGGATCTACTACCAGTCAAGTTGGGAAGCTTCGACGTGGTAGTAGGGATGGATTGGTTATCGAGCAACAAGGCTGAGATTGTCTGCCACAAAAAGATCATTCGAATCCCAACCGAAGATGGAGAGATGATCGTATTTCATGGAGAAAAGGGCAATACACCTCTAAGAATTATCAGCTGCCTGAAAATTCGAAAGTGTTTACAGAAAGGATGTGCTGCCTTCCTGGCACACATCGTGGACAAAGAAGCTGCTGAGCCAAAAATCGAAGACATCCCTGTCATGAAGGAATATCCTGAAGTCTTTCCAGAGGACTTGCCAGGATTGCCACCCCAAAGGCAAGTGGAGTTCCACATTGACTTGGTCCCAGGCGCCGCGCCTGTAGCCAAGGCACCCTATCGACTTGCCCCGTCTGAGATGCAAGAGTTGTCCACACAACTCCAGGAGCTACTAGACAAAGGATTTATCAGACCAAGCTTCTCACCTTGGGGAGCTCCAGTTCTGTTTGTCAAGAAGAAAGACGGTAGTTTTCGTATGTGCATTGACTACCGGGAGTTGAACAAGTTAACGATCAAGAATATGTATCCTCTGCCAAGGATTGATGATCTATTTGACCAGTTGCAAGGTTCAAGTTACTACTCGAAGATCGATTTGCGATCAGGTTACCATCAGCTGAGAATACAAGAGGAAAGTATCCCGAAGACAGCCTTCAGGACTCGCTACGGACATTACGAGTTCCTAGTCATGCCGTTTGGGTTGACGAACGCACCTGCAGTTTTCATGGACCTAATGAACCGAGTCTGCAAACCGTATCTAGACAAGTTCGTGATTGTGTTTATCGATGATATTTTGATTTATTCGAAGACGAAGAATGAACACAAACATCATTTAAGAGCCATTTTGGAATTGCTGAAAAAGGAAAAGTTGTATGCCAAATTCTCAAAGTGCGAGTTTTGGCTACGCAAAGTCCAATTTCTTGGACATGTGGTAAATGGAGATGGGATTCATGTTGCCCCCACAAAGATCGAAGCGATAAAGAATTGGGAAACTCCAAAAACGCCAACTGAGATTCGACAATTCTTAGGTTTGGCTGGCTATTATCGGAGATTTATTGAGGATTTTTCAAAAATCGCTCAACCATTGACACTCCTTACGCAGAAGGATAAGAAGTTTGATTGGGGAATCAAACAGGAAGAAGCGTTTCAGCTGCTGAAAGACAAGCTTTGCAATGCGCCGATCTTAGCGCTACCAGAGGGAACTGATGATTTTGTGGTATATTGTGACGCTTCACGTCAAGGTTTGGGTTGCGTGTTGATGCAACGCCAGAAAGTTATAGCTTACGCTTCGCGCCAATTGAAGGTACATGAAAAGAATTATACCACGCATGATTTGGAGCTAGGCGCAGTGGTATTTGGCTGAAAATCTAGAGACATTATCTATATGGTACGACATGTACAATCTTTACGGATCATAAAAGTCTGCAGCACATATTCGACCAGAAGGAGCTGAATATGAGACAAAGACGTTGGGTCGAATTATTGAACGATTACGACTGCGAGATCAAGTATCATCCAGGGAAGGCGAATGTGGTCGCCGACGCCCTAAGTCGAAAAGAAAGGATCAAGCCCATAAGGGTTAGGGCTTTGGAGATGATTATCCAAACAGATCTTTCCCTGCGCATTCGTGCCGCGCAGAAAGAGGCTCTGAAAGAAAGAAACGTGGAAGAGGAATATCTCCGTGGGATGGAGAAGTAATTAGTGCCAAACGAGGAAGGAACGCTATGTTTCATGAAAGGGATTTGGGTTCCTCTTTTTGGTGGTTTGAGAAAAGTTATTTTTGATGAAGCTCACAAATCACGGTACTCTATCCATCCAGTAGCGGATAAGATGTACCAAGATCTTGAGGATTATTATTGGTGGCCAAGGATGAAAGGCGATGTTGCTGTTTATGTTAGCAAGTGTTTAACGTGCGCCAAGGTAAAAGCTGAATATCAGAAGCCTTCAGGACTTCTTCAACAACCTGAGATTCCCAAATGGAAATGGGAACAGATTTCAATGGATTTTATAACAAAGTTGCCAAGAACGCCAAGAGGTCATGACACGATTTGGGTAATAGTGGACCGACTAACGAAGTCTGCACACTTCTTACCTACCAGAGAGAAAGACAACATGAGCAAGTTGGCCGAAATATACATGAGAGAAATCATTGCACGTCATGGAGTGCCTCTCTCGATCATCTCTGATAGAGCAGAAGGTTTGTGTCAAGGATTTGGCAGTCCTTCTAAGAAGCTTTTGGCTCACAGTTGAATCTGAGCACTGCGTTTCACCCGCAAACTGATGGCCAGAGCGAGAGAACCATTCAGACATTGGAAGATATGCTAAGAGCATGTGTTATGGATTTGGGAGGTAGCTGGGATAAACATTTACCATTGGTCGAATTTTCCTACAACAACAGCTACCACACCAGTATTGGAGCCGCGCCATTTGAAGCTCTATATGGGCGTAAGTGCAGATCACCGCTTTGTTGGTCAGACGCTGGTGATAGACAATTGGTTGGTCCTGATGTGGTCCAGGAAACCACATATAAGATTGCACAGATCCGAGATCGCATCAAGGCGGCTCGCGATCGTCAAAGGTGTTACGCGGATAGAAGAGGGAAACTTCTGGAGTTTGAGGTAGGAGACATGGTATTTTTGAAGATATCACCCTGGAAGGGTGTGGCATGCTTTGGAAAGCGTGGAAAGTTGAATCCGCGATATATTGGTCCATTCAAGATTCTGGAAAGAATTGGGTTAGTGGCATACAAATTGGACTTACCTACCGAGCTGAATGGTGTTCACGATACATTTCGTGTATCAAATCTAAAGAAGAGTCCAACGCAAGATACTGTTGTTATTCCCGCAGACGAGATTCATATTGACGACACGCTCCATTTTGTCGAAGAACCGGTTGAGGTTATAGATTGGAAGATTAACAAAACCCGCAGGAGCAGTGTCAAACTCGTCATGGTTCGTTGGAATGCAAGACACGGTCCAGAATACACCTGGGAGCGTGATGACCGAATGAAAGAGAAATACCCCCACTTATTTCCCAAGACCCTTGCAACTAGAAGCAGAACCTAAAATTTCGGGACGAAATTTTTCTAACGGGGGGAGAATGTGACAACCCTCACCAAATCAGGTATCCGTACGAATTAATTACTATTTAATTAATGCTTAATTACTGTGCTTGCTTACAATTATGGTTACACTGCTACTTGATTTCTGATACATACATATACATGCATCATACTTTATTACTGTCACTCCAGTTATTACACAGAACTATAGTGACAAACTTGATGCACAAAAGCACAGTAGCACAATGAACGGATAACCCAGTAAACATGCTGACGTAGGCAGCACTAGACAGACACTGTCTCTAAGGACAGTATGAGCCGGGAATAGATCACTACACTAGTAGGGAGTGTAAGGAGGTGAGAATTGTAAAACTGCGTCACTAGGTGATAGTTATAGTGACCGGATGTGCCTAAAACATGATATAAGAACAAAATTATGCACTTTATTGCAAAATTAAGCATATAACTTAACTAGTAAAGTGCAAAAACATGGGAAAATAATACTAGACACTTTCCAAAGTGTCGGGAATTCATTGTGTCACTAAAAATAATATTAAAGACACTCTAAATGCTTAATTAGCACATTAACGGATTAATATCCAACCAAACAACCGGACTTTACCCGGAACCTAAAAATATTGTCAATGACATTGTTTTCCTTTTCTGAGCTAGTTAGGGTCCCCGAACACCCTAACACCCGTTATATTACATAACACTAATAACCTATCTTAATCTCTAACTAAACTAACTATCCCCTAACTATATCATTCAAATCAAACCTAACTATCCCCTAACTATTACAAGGTGCTGAGAAATTGAAGTTGTGAAATGGTTCTTCATTGTACTGATGAGTATATGCAGGGATTTAAAGAATTAAGGGGGAAAGGATGTGTATGTGGCTTGGAGAAGATTAGAGAAATTTGAGAGGGAGAAGTTGGATCTGTAGAAAACGGCTGATAAAAAAAATGGGTGTCATTAGGGTTTTGTTAAAATATAGAAGAATGGTAGGTTAAGTGTTTTAAATGGGTAGAGTTTGTAATTTGGTTGGGCTAAAGGCCCATTAGCGCATAACCAGCTTCTTGTATGGTCCAAACGTATTTCTGAAACCCGTTTTCATTTCTGAACTTTGTAAAATATCGTGTTATATTATTTTAGGGTCAAAATTATGTGAACTGATGTCGGGAGTCAGATTTTAATGCGTACATCCGTCGGTTGCGTTAAAATTGCGTAAAATGTCTCAGTGTTTGTTTCTTGTCCGTTTTCCTATTCGGTTTTAACTACGAAAATAAATAAAAAAAAATATAGAACACGGGGATACGAGGCGTTTTAGTCTCCCCTCCTTTAGGAAATTTCGTCCCGAAATTTATTTAAAAGGAAGACTTGAAAGGGTTTTGGCAAACAAAAGAGGATTGTCTAAAATTGAGGCTTTAAAGTTTGAGACATTTTGAAAAGTATGAAAGTTGAAGAACGAAAAGATGGGTTTGAAAAAGAGTTCGATTGTCTAAAATGATTGAGATATTAAAAGCGCGTACGCATGGTGTAAGGACAAAGTGAGCTTAAGTAGTTTAGAGTAGCTCAAATTGGAGACATATTAAAAATGTGTCGCATTTAAGAGGAAAATTTAGTATAAAATGGTTTTGGGGGTAACGCCCAACTACGGGTGTTTGCACACAGAAAGAAAATAGAGAGGTAGTTTTAAAAGTAAGAGATAGGTTAGGATTCGAACGTTTAAACATACTAGATTGTAAACGGGGTTCGAATAAAGACCAAGTATAATGGAGAATATTGGGAGTATAAAGGCGAACGAACGAATGCGAGGATGGATGTCATAAGTATTGAATAGATGGAAATAGTGTATTAAGAATGAAGTCTCGATGTGGATAATCAGACATAACGCGTTTGTGAGTTGTTTACAGTTTGTATTAGGTCCAAAAAGGTCTGCAAAACACTGATTTTCTAACGGCACGTTTTACGAATGTTTTGTAATATGGTGAAAACACTTATATATAGGAAGTGCCAATGGCGTATCCACCATGTTTTGACCATGTTACATCCGTTTCGTGTTCGATGTCATGATACGTTGCGTGTCTTACCATACACAGTAGTACACTCTATGGTTCTCATACATCTATCACTATAATCCCGTGTGCACCCTCGATTATACCGATCGTCGCATGATCCGCATAGCTTGTACTAGTTGCGTATGAATCAAGGTATACATAAATTAAAAAAAAATAGGATTGCGTGTGTATAGAAATGTAGCATATAAGCATGTTTGCGTTCCAAATAGTCTAAGGCCAACGTAAACGAATCCCTCGGGTTTCGCTCGCGTATCGGTGCGAAAGTATAAATTTCGAGTATGAATAAAAGCATGAGCTTAGTCTAAGTTTAAACATGAATACGCATGTGGCCATAACACAAATGCATGAAATAGAGTATGATTACAAGTATAAGCATAATGTGTATGAAAAACGAGTATAAATGGGAGTACAATTGGAGCATATACGAATGAACGTGAGCATAAACATAAATCGTATAAATGAGGGCATATATATGAGTATGTGTATAACATAAATTGTATAAATGCGAGTATAACTATGAATACAAGTGTAATCGTAATTTGAATCAATATGAATAAAATATATAGGTGTGAATATAAGTTTATGCATATTTGTATAGGTATAAATATAAGTAGGATGTATGAGTATAAACATGAATATGAATATTAGTGTAAACGTAATTGTATAAATGTGAGTGTAAATATAATTGTACTAATATGAATATAAGCTTGGATATAAGTATGATGTAAATGTATAATTTGTGAACATGAGTATAATATAAAATGTATGAATATGGATATGATTATGAAAATAAACATAAACGCGTAAGTATAAATATAAGTGTAGACATAAGATGTATAAATACGAATATGGATATGAGTGTAAGAAGTAGTGATTTTGTATATGATATTAATCGTAATATACGAATTTAAGCGTGTAAAAGGCCAAGAAGTTTTGAGTATGAAGGCAAAATGAGTGGTATATATGAAATTGTCGTGAGATATAAACTTAAACACTTAAGATGATATGCATATATAGTTGTTTGAGCAAAACGTGAAGTTAAAGTAGATTGAGTTGTCATAGAATGTAGATTCTAGTTTGTGAAGGTAAAGGGAGTATAAAACATCCATTGATTATGTGAATTTTGTAAACGAATGGAAATGCTACTATGGTTTTTAAAGAATTGATTTAGTTGAAAATTGTCGGTTCCTATGAAGTTTCCTTGCCCACGTGTTTTAAATTTAATTGACGTAGCGAGTGGGGTTTTGAAAAATTATAAGGATAAATAATTTTGCATCGTTTTAAGTAACTTTGTATTAGAAAATTTTGAAGTTTATAGATTCTTGCAAAAAAGTTGATCCTTAGAAAAGGAATTTGGTATATGAACTTAGTGATTATTGAAAAGCGTCTTCTAATAAAATGTTTTATTGATTTTGAAAGAAGTTTAAGTAAATGTTTGAATAAAATTTTTAATGTTTTATAGACGTGAAGTTGGTTGATTCCCAATTGAAAATAAAAATCCCTAGTTTAATGTCGTGAGGTGAGCGTGTTTTAATAATTACGTTGAATACGAAATTTCGTGGGCAATGGATTTATTAGACTGACTAAGTTGATGAGTAGCATTTTGTGAAATTTTGAATATTGAAGAACATGCGTCTATGAAAAAGTTAAGAATTTTATGTATGTGAGCTATGTGAAAATAGATGGTAGGTGTTAGGGCATGGATTTTATGCTAAGGATCATCTATCCTGAGACTGGGCATGGATCATGGATCCTTAACAGATTATGCAGGGAGTCTGAGGATCCATAATCTGAGGATCCAGGATCCTTAGCATTACTTATGATTTCTAACAATTGTCACTTTTTAATGTTTATACGCAGATGATGGACTTAGTGGACCAAATCTCAGCTAGAATCTCGGGAATATTCGTTCAAGATACCCCACATGTGCTATTTTCACAACGGTTATGAGAGCGGAAATGGTCTCCCTAGAAAATAGGACATATTGTTGGCTTATTTATTCAGGGGTTGATCAAGTGTTAGGGGGAAACACATTCACATTCTCAAACACACACATTCACACTCGCAAACCCGAGCTTTCACAACACACTTAGCATTCAATCAGTTGTAACACACTTGATCAACATCCAAAGTTGTAATCTTTTTCGTTCAATATAGTTGATAGTGATAGTTTTCACTATCCGAGGTTTTTATGCCGGCGATCTGCTAGCGATCAAGGGCTTTTCCTCGTAAAAAATCATTGTGTTCATCTTCACACTCATCAAGCAATTCATTTTCTCATTGTTCAATTAACCAAGCATCATACCTCACAAAATCAGATTTGGTTGCATTATCCTTATGTGATTTTTGACCAAAACAGTTTGGCGCCCACCGTGGGGCAATTAGTGCTTCAATTCTTGAAAAATTTCGTTCATTTCATTCATTTCTGTGCATTACCTTCAACCACATGGCTTCTCAGGGAAAAACTACTTCAAGTTCCATGTCGGCGGTTACCTCATCACAAGGCATTCCACCGTTTCATCATCTTCCCCATGCATTCCAGAAGAATGCTGAGATTGCTCCGAAGAAGACAACCCCCGTTTTCACAAAACCAACTGTTGTTTCTTCCTCTACACCTACTAACAGTGATCTTTATACTTTGATTTTGCAGATGAGAGGATACATGCAACAGCAGGACGAGACTAATGGCAGGATCCTTCGAGAAATTGATGAAATCAAGAAATTGAAAAAATCAGCAGAGGATCACTCCCCATTGATGCCCAGGTCGTTGGATTTTACTACTCCATCATCAACAATCCAGTTTTCCAAAGGATCCAATGTCCAGATTCAAGGATCCTCTACCCTTCGGCAAGGATAACTGGAGTCAGCGCAGCCTCAAGGATCCTACTTCCAGCCTCAAGGATACTCTTCTCAGCATCAAGGATTCTTCTCTAATTCAGGACGATACATGGGGACGCAATCGGTTCAAGGATCCAACTCTCAGTATCAAGGATCCTCATATCAGGCTCAAGGATCCTCATCTCAGGCTCAAGGATCCTCATCTCAGGTTCATGGATCCATGGAGTATCCTCCAAGACCTTCAGCTCCAATGCATACCGGATCCAACATCTTTCAGGATCAAGGATCCTTAAGGAGTGTACAACCCAGAAGCTCAGAGATTTACTTGGGAGACTTCATACCTATGCAAACTATTGCTTCATTTGGTCCCTCGATCAGGCCAGAACCACACCAATATGGATTCACATCAGGAATCCCAACCTTGAATCCATCAGGAGGTAACACTTTGAATACTTCTTATAATGCTAACCATGGCTTTGTGCAGAATACAGGAATCAACCAAGCTATGGCTAGGGAATTGCAAAAACTCAAGGATATGATATCCAGCGTCCCAGGAGTGGTTAAGCCCATTCCTGAGATTCCGGATGGGAGTCACAGGATATCTCGTTTTGCACCACCTATTTGCGATGCAGAGATACCAAAGAGGTTTCAAACACCAAACATGAAGTTGTATGATGGCTCAACTGATCCCGAAGAACATGTGGCTCAATACAGGGAAAGAATGGAATTCAACCCCATTCCTGAAAGATTGAAGGAAGCCTGCTTATGCAAGGGCTTTGGATCCACACTTACTGGATCAACATTAAAATGGCTGCTAAGTCTTCCTCCTTATTCTATAACTTCGTTTTCTCATCTAGTTAACTTGTTCAATAATTAGTTTTCATGTAGTAGAACATTTGAAAGGTTGACTAGTGACTTATATAGAATCACCCAAGGTCATAATGAATCATTAAGGGATTATATAACTAAATTTAGTAGAGAATCCTTAGAAATCCCTAACTTAGATATTGCTACTGCTGTTGAAGCTTTTAAAATGGGTTTACTTAAGGATTCTCAGTTCTATGATGATCTCGTTATGACACCTTGCAGGAACCTAGATGAGGTAAGGAACAGGGCCCTTAGGTTCATCCGTTTAGAGGATGACAAAAGGATCTAGGAGAGATTGTCAGGATCCTCAAAGCAAGACAAACAAGGATCCTATTTCAAGAATAACTGATCCAAGCAATACTCCAAGCATGACAACTAGAATGTGTATGCTGTGGAACAAGAGGAAGATGATGAGGATTATCCTCTTATTTCTGAATATTGTTTTTCTGCTGATAATAGTGAACTAATCCTTGCTATGCAGAATTTAGGTGACAAGGCTAGGTGGCTAAGGAAGAATGACAAACCGCCTGCTACCAAAGACAAATCGAAATGGCGTGCTTACCATGAGGATTTTGGTCATCTCACAGATGAGTGCATAGTATTAAGGAAGGAGATAGGTTATCTTTTGAGCAAAGGATACTTGAAGGAATTGCTTGGAAGGAAAAAGTTAAGGATCCAGGATTCTGAGAAAGTTTCTGAAAAAGCTCCTCCTCCACCAGCTGATGCTCTATTCATCCATTTCATCTCTGGAGGTTCTCAGCAGCTAAAAGACATGCAGAGGAAACAAAGATGGAGAATGGGGACAGACCTGTTCGAACTTCCATTCTTACCCATGAAAAAGTTATATCCTTTGATGAGGATGATCGTGTGGACATACAGGATCCTCATCATGACGGTTTGGTTATTACATTATTTATATCTAACCATTTTGTTCGTAGGATTCTCATTGATAGGAGAAGCTCAGTGAAGATAATCCAGTTGGATGTCCTCAAAAGAATGAACATCCTTGAATCTGATATTGTCCCAAGATCATCTGTCCTTGTGGGATTCAGTGGAGAGACAAAGATTACACTGGGGGACATCAAACTTCCTATTTATATAGAGGGAGTGAATTCTGTTAAAAAATTCTATGTTATTGATTGCTTATCTTGTTGTAATGTTATCTTTGGTAGGCCATAGATACACGATATGAAGGCAGTCCCCCTCAACATATCATCAATGTGTCAAGCTCCCAACTCTATGGGATGTGGTGAAGATAGAAAGTGATCAGCAGGAGGCAAAGAACTGTTACACTTCTTCAATGAAGCCAGCCTCCAAGGAGCAAGACGCCATGGAGGCAAGAGAGCAAGATGTCAAGGATATTTTGTTAGAGGATCCTGAATCCAAAGTTTTTATAGGATCCGGGATCTTAGACAGTATTGAGAAGGATTTAATATCCTTCTTGAAAAGAAGAAAGTCTACCTTTGCTTGGAAACATGAAGACACGACTGGTATATCTAAGGATGTATTACTCACAAACTTGGTATTGACAGGTCTTTCAAGCCAATACACCAAAAAAGGAGGAAATTTGCACCCGAAAGAAATGCCATTATCCAAGAAAAGGTAGACAAATTGCTCAAGGCAGGTAAGACATATTGAGGAAGAATAAGAAGTCTGAGTGGACTGATAAGCATGAAGCTGCACTCAAGGCTCATAAGGATTATCTATCCTCAGCGCCAACCCTGATGAAACCAGAAAATGGAGAATCATTATCCTTATACTTAGTTGTTTCAGTTGAAGCAGTTAGTGCGGTCCTAGTTAAGGATCATGAAGGCTCTCAACATCCGGTATACTATGTATGTAAAAGTATACTTGATGCTAAGGCCGGTATTCTCATTTAGAGAAATTAATTCTTGATTTAATTATGGCTTTCGCTAAACATAGACATTATTTCGAAACTCACACTATTATTGTGAAAGCTAACTTTCCTATTAAGAATGTTCTCAGGAATCCTGAAATGTCAGGTAGAATGGCAAAGTGGATAGTCAAGCTTAGTGCATATGACATTAAGTATGAACCTAGGACTGCCATCAAGTCCCAAGCTTTGATTGACTTTGTGGCTGATTTCAGTAGTGATCTATAAAGGAAAGCTGAACCAGAAGTTCAACAACTTGAGAAGACCAAGGATCCTTGGACACTCTTCACAGATGGAGCTTCAAATGTTAAAGGAACTTGACAAGGCATACTACTAAAATCGCCACAGGGGGACATTATACCCCAATCCATTGCATGTGAATTCCAAACCACTAATAATGAGGCAGAGTATGTGGCCTTGATAGCATGTTTGCAATTAGCTAAGAATATGAGGATCAGGTATCTTCAAGTATTCATAGATTCCCTATTAATTACTAATCATTATAATGATTCCTATACTGTTAAAGGTGAAAAACTAATCAAATACCTAGAGGTAGTCAGAAAACTGCCAGATTCTTTTGCTTTTTTCAGTTTAACACAGGTACCTAGAGAAGAGATTGCAGAAGCAGAAGCTTTAACTAACCCAGGATCATCCCTAAAGATGCCAGAGGATGTGAAGATACCTATCATCCATGTTTTGTCTCCTGCAATTAAGGAAACTGAAGTAATGGAGATAGTAGAGGATTCTGCAATCATACCTAGTGATGGTGCACAATCACATTCAGGATCCTGGATCCTCCCAATCATGAGATATATACAACATGGAGAGATTCCTACGGGAGAAAACCCCAGAGCTTTCAAAGTCAAGGTATCTCAATTCACAATATTAAATAACATGTTATATAAATGATCTCTTGCAGGTCCATATCTAAGGTGTATTGAGGATCCTGAAATTCAAGAAGTCCTAAAGGATTTTCATGAAGGAGATTGTGGAAACCACACTGGGGGCAGAGCACTGTTCTCAAGGATCCTTAGGACATGATATTTTTAGCCTACTATGAAGAAGGATGCTATGGATTATGCCAAGAAATGTCATGCTTGTCAGAGACATAGCAATATCCTTCATCAACCAGTGGAGCTCCTACATCCTATATCCTCTTCTTGGCCATTCATGAGATGGGGAATGGACATAGTTGGCAAGCTTCCTAAGGCACCAAAAGGAAAAGCATCCGTGATTCTAAAGGAAATGCTGAAAGCCTGACTCAAGATCTGGATACTGTTTTGGTCAAAAATCAAGCTAGGATAACACAACCAAATCTTCTGTTGTGAGGAGTGATGCTTGAATCAATGAACAAATGTATGGACAACTTGCAAATAAAATGAACAAATGGCACAAGGATTTGTACGAGGAAAAAGCCCTTGATCAAGAGATGATCTCCGGCATAAAAAACCTCGGGTGATGGAAACTACCGATCACCAACTACAATTAAACAAATGATCTTTACAACTCGGGATGATAACAAGCTTGTTACAAGGATCACTAGTGTGCAATGTGTATGAAATCGCCAATGAACTGTTGAGAGCTGTTTCGAGTGTGTGTGTGTTTGCTAATGTCTCCTAACACAAGCTTGTTATCCCCTTTAAAAATAGAAATAATCTAAATAACTAACAATCCGCAAATGGTGCTAGCTACTCATGACTTCCATAACAGTCATTAAGCTATGCACGTGAAGAATATTGAGAGTATATTCCCCAAGAATATCGGCAGGACTAGGTCCAATGCGTATACTCCTGCAAAACAAGCTTAAACATAGTGAAAGAAACCGTTAGTGTAAGGATAACAATGAGGATCCTGGATCCTTATCCTGCAACATCTTCTGAGGATCCTTAATTCAAACAGAATTGAGGATCCGTGATCCTGCCAGTATTTGAGGATCCGTGATCCTTAGGTTTAGAAAATCTACCCCTAACAATTGCCCCCAAAATATGAGGAATAATATATCGTTTAATGAGTCATATTTTTGATCTTATCTCCAACTAATTGATTAACGGATATATATAGTCGTTAGAATCGAACTAGCCGTTGCAGATCATACGTCAGCGACATGACATCCTGCAAAACCATCATTATAAATTTGATATTAGAGATAAGGATCAATAGGCATTTAAATTCGTGCATTACTTCCCTTTAAATCCTCATTCAAAGATCGATCAGGTATCTCTCTTCTCATTCTCTCTTCATCTTCTTACTCTGTTCTTCTTTTTTATCACCACCCATGACAAAGATGGTTCTTCTATCCACACCGGCTAAGGACCCAAAGAAGGATAGTCCCTTGAAAAGCCAAGGCATTATCCAAAATCCTTCAAAGGAACTCTGCTGCTTCACCAACCCGGAGATTGACCGGATTCGACATTGTTTTCCGGCGGATACCGTCTTCAAGTCCTTCGACCCTTCTGCAAAGAGTGATTCCGTCTCTGACACTTGGGTTGCTTTTCCGGCCACCCCATTCCAGATAGGATTCTCCTATCCTTTCCCTTCCTTTACCCAATCCTTTTTTGCACTCACCGGTATGTGTTATATCCAGGCCATGTCGATGATGTGGAGAGTTTTGCATACCTTAGAGAACATCATATAGCAGGAAGGTATAGATATAGGAATGTCAGAACTGGCTGAGCTGTACAATCTTGTGAGCCATGGTTCACACTGTTTCTTGTTCAAACACAAACCTGGTGATTCTCACCCAATCCTCAAGAGCACAAAAAACGATACCAACTGGAAGAAGCGTTTCTTCTTTATTTGGAGAGATTCTATTCCAAACAGGAAAGATCTCCCCAAAATGTGGACCACCCATGGTAGGACATAGGATCCTTATAGAAGGATCATAGGATAACCCTGTTTCTGTTGAGGATAACTGATCCTTTTTTGTCTTTTTATGCAGATATCTCAGTCTCTCATCTCATTCAGTCACCTGCAACAAAAGAAAGGATCGCTGCCTTTTGGAGCCTTGATCCTTCAGTTAGATCATTCCAGTCAAACACAAAGGATTCACAAGAAGTATCCTCCGGTTCAGTCACGATGTCAAGTAAGTGTTTAGATTTATGTATGATTAAATAGATATAAATTAAGGATACTTATATGTTGTTTGCCGTTTGTAGGTGCTGGAAAGTCTTCAAAGTCAGCCTCCCGCTTCAGCGTTAGTGATCTTGACGCTGTCACTGCCCGGTTCGGCAAGAAACGAACTGCTACCAGCCCTATCGTCCCGATTCCCAAGCCTGTCACCTCCAAGGGCAAGGGAGAGAAGAAGAGGAAGACCGCTGAGGCTGATAATCTTGAAGGCCTGCCCCTCATCCGTCATCAGTTTTGTCACACCCTGGCTTTGCGGAAGCGTGGTTAATTTGGTGTGACTTCTTAATACCATAGCTTAATCATAACAAAGCTATATGAATTTAAAATATGCAAGATCATCCATTAAAATAAAAATACCAACACATTGTCTTACGGGATAACACCCTAATAACCAAGAGCTTGTTCAAACATTACAAATGCAAACTTAAAATAAACATGGTTCAGGGACTGTGACTTGTCCAGGAAAGAGTCACAAGTCTCGAACCCTGGATGACCTCGGGCCTAATGCAGCGGAGAAACAAGCCATACCGCGCCAGATCGTTAATTTCCTGAAATACATGTAAGTTGAAAAATCAACAATAATGTTGAGCGAGTTCATGCGAAAGTGCGTAAACAAACCTTTATCTTTATCAAAAACCTGGTATGTAGCAAATAAGGAAAAATAGATCACCAATGGTTTGCAAGGCCATTGATATGTGTGAAGCGCAAGTAGGGATGACTCAAACCTAGCGGATTTATGCGTCGGGCACTAAGTCACCCCGAGGTCCGTTCAGCTGGACCTGGGGCTGGGCTCGCTACACCCAGATAGATCTACCGCTCCTGTCCCTCGGTCCTACTACGAGGATTAATGGCCTCAAGTTGCGCCTACCCACTCACATGATCTAAGTAGTAACCCTCCTTACGCTAACCATACCATGTATCAAGTATTCATAATCATAGTAACATGTATTTCACCCCCGTAGTTTATAAAACTGAAAACAGTTAAGAGAAAAGGGGGACATGAACTCACAGTCAGTGCGTAGCTAAATCAAGCACTCCAAATGTCCGAAAGCTGTGCAACGACCTACATGTGCTAATTCTATTAGACGGATGGCCGTGCTTTAGCTTTATAGTTTAATTTTTCGGGAAACAGTTAGACAACCGTTCCTTGTATATACTTGGTAGAAAAATCTCCTTCCCAAGGATGGGGGAATTAATACATGCGCGTTTATAATATTAAGTCTCACTTAATATATTTTACTTCTCATTCCAAAATATAATTATTTTTCTCAAAAACAATATATTTTCTCTTCGTATAATACTTTCCAAAATAATACGTTGACAAAATACGCATTTATGAATATTTCCGTATAAAGCGTAAGTTACGTTTTGGCGATTTACTGGTAATAATAATTACCGTTGTAACTTATATGTTTGTCGTGTAGGCGTTGGTATTATTTTGGGCTTGACAAAGTTTGTAAATATTATTTTTACTCTAAAAATAATATTTATATATTTTCACAAAATAATCATAAACAGTGTGGTGAAAAATATATTTATCGAATAAATATTTACCACGTTTAGTTTTTATGAAAATCCCACCTCCGATTATTTAATAAATAAAGTCATGGCGAAATATATTTTGAAAACATTTCAAAATAGTTTAACACTTGTAAATAATTCTAAGTGTTAGATTTTAGAAAAATTTCGCCAGAGTTTCCCCTGTAACTGGAGGTGGCCACGCTTTCAAGCGTATCATTTTCTTTTACAAAATCATTCCAACAATTTCTTTAAATCAACCAATCAATTTCCGATACTTCAAACCAGTTCCAACACATTAAACTTGTAGACTAGTATGTAAAGTCGCGTTGTTACATGAACTTGTAATTTTTCCGAAAGTTATAGTGTAGATCACTTTATATTTAGTAGATCTATGTATAAAATAGTTTAGTCTTGTAAAAACCCCGTTTTTGGAACAAATCATTCTTTACAACTTCCCGACAACTTTTGTAAAAATTGTTATTTTGTCGGATCTTTCGTTTCACAAGTGTTTATACACTTGTAGTTTGTAAAAATCATGTATATTAACATGTCATCCAACTTTTAAAAACATGATTTTTCTCGACACTTGGTTCTACGAATATACCACTCGTACATACGTAGATCGGCTCGTTTTAAATACTATTTTACAAGTCAAAATACTTTTACACAAGTTCATGCTTCTCGTGTGGTGGAGTTTCACCTTTTAACCCTTGTACCAATAGAAACAAGCTTATGTTAAGATACATGATCTTAACAAAGTCGGGTTAAACGATGATAAGAGCCACCACATCGTAGATCAGGTCTCAATAACCAACATATTCAATTACTACATCTTTTACACAAGACATGACTCTTTATCCAACAAAATTCATGTTTTAGTAGACTTTAGAGATTCAAAAGATGGGTTTCCGACTTTTAACCGTTAAAAATCCTTTTAACCACTTTAGATACGATCAAGAGCGAGTTTTAAATGTTATACCTCTAGCTCGGGGCTAGGGAAGATCTTTGGCGAAAATGGCGTGGATAAAAGCAAATGAACGTGGTCCTCCAACTTCCGCTTGCTTCAAAGCTCCTAATACGTGATCCCCGACACTTGTGTGAGCTTGGAATGGCAAGACAAGAACTCGAAAATATGATGGATGGGTTTGGGGAGTTCGGCCGAGAAGAGAGAAGAGCAAGAGAGAGAGTGAAGTTGGTGAATGTGTGTGTGTAATCTTGTGTGTGTGAGAGGTATTTATAGAGAAAACAAGATTATCGTCCAACGGTTTCATGCTCTCTAGATATCCACAATCTAATATAATATTAAAAAGTTGTACCCTTAGTTACAAAGGGACCAAACCGGCCCAAAGGGGGGGGGGGGGTCACCCGGTTGGGTCTTGATCGTTCAGTTAGTGCTCAGTTACATAAAGTTGGTTACTTTTAGAGTTTAACCCCGTTAGTTGTTTGATGCGTTATAATGCGGGTGTTAGGGTAATCAGGGACCCTAACTGGCTCAGAAAAATACCAATAATATTTCTGGCAATATTTTTATGTTCCGGGTATTGTCCGGTTGTTCGGTTGGATAGTAATCCGTTAAAGTGCTTAAGTAATCTTTTAAGCGTTGTAAACAATATTTTTAGCGACACAATTTATTCTGCAAAGTGTCAGGAATAATTCCTCATGTTTTGGCACTTTATTAATTAGCTAGAAGCTAGTATGTTGATAAAAGTGTTGTGTTTCGTGCTTAGAGTACGTTTTAGGCACATCCAATCTCTGTATCTTATTCCTAGAGATGCAGTTTAACAACCCTTGTATCCCTACACACACTATGGGTGTAGTAAAATAATTCTGGCTCATTCAGGCCTTTAGAGGCAGTGTTTGCCTGATGCTGGCTATATCAGCATGTTCAATAGGTTATCCGTTCAAATGCTACTGTGCTTTTGTGCATCATGTTTGTCACTAAAGTTCAGTAAATAAGTAATGTAGTGACGGAAATCAAAGTATGATGCAGATATGTACATGTATCAACAATCAAGTAGCAGCTTATCAGAAATCTCAGTTAAGCACAGTAATTAGGCAACAATTAATAGTTAATTAAGTCGTAAGGATACCTGGTTTTGTGAGGGTTGTCACATTCTCCCCCCGTTAAATAAATTTCGTCCCGAAATTTTAAATTCTGCTTGTAGAAGCAGGGTTCTCAGGAAATAAGTGGGGGTACTTCACTTTCATTCGGTCCTCACGCTCCCAGGTGAATTCAGGACCATGTCTAGCATTCCAGCGAACTTTGACGAGCTTGACACTGCTCCGGCGGGTCTTGTTAACTTTCCAATCTGTGACCTTGACAGGTTCTTAAACGAAGTGGAGCGTGTCATCAATATGAATTTCGTCGGTAGGAATGGCAACGTTAACTTGAGTTGGACTTCTCTTCAGATTGGATACATGAAACGTATCGTGAACATTATTCAGTTTGGCAGGTAGATCCAACTTATATGCTACAGTCCCAATTCTTCCCAAAACCTTGAAAGGACCAATGTAGCGCGGATTCAACTTCCCACGCTTCCCAAAGCGTGCCACACCCTTCCAGGGTGATACCTTCAACAAAACCATATCCCCAACCTCAAACTCTTGAGGTTTCCTTTTCAGATCTGCGTAGGTCTTCTGACGGTCACGAGCCGCACTAATGCGATCTCGGATTTGAGCGATCTTATCTGTAGTTTCTTGAACTACATCGGGACCTACCATTTGTCTATCACCTGCGTCAGACCAACAGAGTGGCGACCTGCATTTGCGCCCATATAACGCTTCGAATGGCGCGGCACCAATACTGGTGTGGTAGCTGTTGTTGTATGAAAATTCAACCAGGGGTAAATGCTTATCCCAGCTACCGCCTAAATCCATCACACATGCTCTCAGCATGTCCTCCAACGTCTGAATCGTCCGCTCGGTTTGACCGTCGGTCTGCGGGTGAAAAGCTGTGCTCATATTCAGCTTTGAGCCAAAAGCTTCCTGGAAGGATTGCCATATCCTCGATACGAACCTCCCGTCTCTATCAGAAATAATCGAGAGAGGTACTCCATGGCGTGTAACAATCTCTCTCATGTAGATTTCAGCCAATTTGCTTGTATGATCCTTCTCGCGGATAGGCAAGAAGTGTGCTGACTTTGTTAAGCGATCCACTATCACCCAGATAGTGTCATGGCCTTTTGGCGTTCTTGGCAACTTCGTAATAAAATCCATGGAGATTTCTTCCCACTTCCACTGGGGAATTTTTGGTTGCTGCAGAAGTCCCGAAGGCTTCTGGTATTCCGCCTTAACTTTGGCGCAAGTTAAACATTTGCTCACGTAAATAGCAACATCGCCCTTCATCCTAGGCCACCAGTAATAATCTTTAAGATCTTGGTACATCTTATCCGCTCCAGGGTGGATAGAGTACCGCGACTTGTGAGCTTCATCAAAGATAATTTCTTTTAAACCACCAAACAGAGGAACCCAAATCCTTTTCTCAAAACACAACGTTCCTTCCCTGTTTGGCACCAAAATCTTCTCCATCCCACGGAGATATTCTTCCTCAAGGTTTCCCTCCTTGAGAGCTTCCTTCTGTGCTGCACGAACGCACGAGGAAAGGTCGGTTTGAATTATCATTTCCATAGCCCTAACCCTTATGGGCTTGATTCTCTCTTTACGACTTAGGGCATCAGCGACCACATTCGCCTTCCCTGGATGATACTTGATCTCGCAGTCGTAATCGTTCAACAACTCGACCCATCGCCTTTGCCTCATATTCAACTCCTTCTGGTTGAATATATGCTGGAGGCTCTTGTGATCTGTGAAGATCGTACACTTTGTACCGTAAAGGTAGTGTCTCCAGATCTTCAAGGCAAAAACCACTGCGCCTAGCTCCAAATCATGCGTGGTATAGTTCTTTTCGTGCACTTTCAGTTGGCGTGACGCATAGGCAATAACCTTTTGGCGTTGCATCAACACACAACCCAATCCTTGACGCGATGCGTCGCAGTATACCACAAAATCATCAGTACCTTCTGGTAGAGCTAAGATTGGCGCGTTACAAAGCTTATCTTTCAATATCTGAAATGCTTCATCCTGTTTGATTCCCCAATCAAACTTCTTATCCTTCTGCGTGAGGAGTGTCAACGGTTGAGCGATCTTTGAAAAGTTCTCGATGAACCTTCGATAATAGCCAGCCAAACCCAAGAATTGCCGAATCTCGGTTGGCGTTTTTGGCGTTTCCCAGTCTTTGATCGCCTCGATCTTGGTGGGATCCATGTGGATTCCATCTCCATTCACCACGTGCCCAAGGAATTGCACCTCACGTAGCCAAAACTCACACTTAGAGAACTTGGCGTACAATTGTTCCTTCTTTAGCAGCTCCAGAATGGCTCTAAGATGCTGCTCGTGCTCAGCCTTTGTCTTCGAATAAATCAGGATGTCATCGATGAATACGATCACGAATTTATCCAGGTATGGCTTACAAACTCGGTTCATCAAATCCATGAACACTGCAGGTGCGTTTGTCAAACCAAACGGCATAACCAGAAACTCGTAGTGTCCATATCGAGTTCTGAAGGCTGTCTTTGGGATACTCTCCTCCTGTATTCGTAGCTGATGGTACCCAGATCGAAGATCGATCTTTGAATAGAAGCTTGAACCTTGAAGCTGGTCGAACAGATCACCGATTCTTGGCAGGGGATACCTATTCTTGATTGTCAGCTTGCTCAATTCTCTGTAGTCGATGCACATACGGAAACTACCGTCCTTCTTCTTCACAAACAAAACTGGAGCTCCCCAAGGCGAGAAGCTTGGTCGGATAAAACCCTTGTCTAACAACTCTTGAAGTTGTGTCGACAGTTCTTGCATTTCGGATGGAGCAAGTCTGTAAGGTGCCTTAGCCACAGGCGCAGCGCCTGGAACTAAGTCGATGTGAAACTCCACTTGCCTTTTGTCACACCCCTTTCTGCGGCGGAAGCACGAGGTGTGATCATGAAAGGTTCTCATTGCATACGAAAGGTAAACATACTACATGCTCATGAAAATAACTTCAAATACCATAATTTGAAATCATAAGTTAACGTTTACATCGCGAGTTAACATAAAACATTGTCTGAAAAGGTTTACACTTTATTTAAAGACAAACACAAGCGACATCCACGAGCATAAGTGAGACCACGCGCACATCCATCCTAGTTACCTGAAATACATGTGAGTTTTGGAAAAACGTCAACATAATGTTGGTGTGAATTCATGCCGTTTTGTTTTGCACTTTTGTATACTTTGTATGAAAACATATTTTGTGAATAAATCGAGTTTTCATAAAATCCAGTTTCATGTGTACACCACGTACTCATGTATGATTCAAATTCTTCTAGAGTACCCCACGTACTCAAGTATAATCCATGCTTTTCTTGAGTACCCCACGTACTCAAGTATAATCCATGCTTTTCTTGAGTACCCCACGTACTCAAGTATTCATCAAGTTTTAGAATGGTATGAGTTTTTATGTAAATTAAGTATTCCTGTATGTATCAGGATTGTTAATGGGTTGCAAAGCCATTAACATGTGACACGACATAGGAAGTCACCAAACCTTAGGCATTTAATTGGTATATTCTGAGACACAAAAGCACTACTCGATACTCGCCCTCATCGAGAGTGTGGCTGCCCGGCACCCGTTAGATCTAACCTTTTGTTCTGCGGTCTAGGTATATTGTTGATTAATGGTGCTTCTGTACCCTATTCGTGACACGATTCCTCGCATCATTTTTCATAGCGCATCCTACTTGGTACTCGTTTCTCACCAAGCGCGCTTCTCGTTTTCTTATTTCACAACACACTTGGTACTCGTTCTCACCAAGTGCGCTTCTTGTATTCTTATATCGCTACACACTTGGTACTCGTTCTCACCAAGTGTGCTTTTTATTATCATACCATTTGTTAAACATAAAAATATCTGTAACATGTATTTCACCCCCGAAGTTATAAAACTGAAAACAGTTAAGAGAAAAGGGGGAGCATGAACTCACAACTTTGCGTTCCTGTGCGTCGTAAACTTCACCGGTTTGCTTATTTAACGTCGTAACCTATACGTGTTTTCTTAACGTTAGTCACTAGACTTGCATCGCCCAAGTTCAGTCACTCACTTTTGTATTCGTATTGTCGTGTTAAAAATATTTCATATTTTTAACTAAGTATCTTACTTATATTATTTTTCGCAAATTAATATAAGTATCTTGTGTTTTGCACTTTGCACCCGAATTATGTGTCTTGTATATTGTATGTGTATTTTCATGTTTATACTCCTCATGAGTATTTAGTGTATTTTTACGTCTTAATACGCTAGCACGTATAACACATACTATATACACTTAGCACAGAAGTTGGTGATAAAATAATATATATTTTTCTCTCAAAAATATACATACTTATATCCATTTTTATTCTTGAAGAAATCCTCATTTCTTATCACCAAAAATTAGGGAAACCCTGGGTAATACTCTTAAATACATTTTTAGGGAATAAGTTTCTCAAAAACTTATATTTTTCTAAGTGTCAAAATTTATAAAAATTTTGGCAGAGTTTCCCCTAAAAATGGAGGTTTCCCATGTTTTCAAAACATGTGTTTATTTTCTTTTAAATCGTCAACAATCATCAACAACACTTATCAACAATAATCATCCACAAATATCACTAATTTCTCCATTTCATGAACTTGGTTATTTACTAAAATTGTGTAGTAACTTACTAGCACATTTAGTAAGTCTTGCTATCTTTAAAAATAAGTTTAGTTTCTTAAAAACCTTATTTTTAAAGAATATAAAGTTTCACAACTTCTAGTCGGTTTTTACGAAAATTATTTCTTTGTTAAAACTTTTGTTACACAAGTGTCCACACACTTGTTTGTTCACAAAAATCACTTTTGTTTGTGTAAGATCCGGTTTAGAACATGTGGTTTCTTTTGACGCTTGGTCTTTTGAAAATACCACTTGTAGATTCATAGATCGGCTAGTTTTAAACACTATTTTACAAGTAAAAATACTTTTACACAAGTTCATGTTTCTCGTGTGGTAGAGTTTCACCTTTTAACCCTTGTACCGTCCGAAACAAGCTTATGTCAAGATCTATGATCTTAACAAAGTCGGGTTAAACGGTGATCCGAGCTACCACAACGTAGATTGGGCCTAAATAGCCACACATTTCAATTACTACAACATTTACACATCATGTGAGCTTTTATCCATCATTTAAGTGTCTTTTAGTAGACTTTTATGCTTCAAAACGCAAGTTTCCGAATTTTAACCGTTACATATCGTATTAACCACCTTAGATTAGTACATGTATGAGTTTTAAGTGTTATACCTCTAGCTCAGGGCTAGGGAAGATTCTATGCGAAGAATGAGTGGATAAAGGCAAGATAACGAGGTTCTTCGCTTTCCGTTTGCTCCAAGACTCCTAATGCGTGACCCGTAAGGCTTGTATGTGCTTGGAATATGGAGGATGGAACTCGAAAATGGTTGAAGAGATGGAGGGGGGTTCGGCCGTGAATGGTGGAGCAAGGGAGGAGTGTTGTGGTGTTGAGTGGTGAAATGGTGATGGTTATATATATAGTGTACTCAAGATCCTTCCATATCTTATGTAATCTTATAAAATCTAAATAATATCTAAGCAAGATCTTATGAAATCTAGTGAATCCAAGCAAGATCTTTGATGGATATTGTAGGATCTTGTGTACTTATAATATTCGAGAGAAATCTATGCAAGATCTTTCCATATCTTTGGAAATCTCATAAAATCTAACTAATATCAAAATGAATCAAAGCGAATCTAAGTAGATTGTGCAAGATCATACGATATCTTGGCAAATATTTGGTGGGGGCCACCCCCATGTGACCGTCCACTATTAAGGGGGGGGGTAATGGGTAAATTCCACTCTAATTTTATAAACAAGTTAGCTTTCAAGTGCAACTTTTAGGGACTTGTTGTGTTATTATGCTATAAGAGGTGTTATGGTGTTCGGGGACCATAACTAGTTCAGAAACATTTAAAACAATGCTTCTAGTACTATTTTGGTGTTCCGGGTAAAGTCCGGTTGTTCGGTTAGACACCGATTCGTTTAAGTGTTAAATTACACTTTCTAGTGTCTTTTATGTACCTTTCATGTGCCCTTTCGATTCCCAACACCTAGGGAAATATTCTAGGTAATTAAAACGACATTTCTGTATAATATTTCAGTGCCAAAATGCTGATTTATTGCTGAATTATATAAATTCTGTACTTAAAGTGCGTTTCGGGTGCCTTTTGGTGCTTATTTTTGCTTTCACAATGTCTATAAATTAAACCCTTATATGTATCCTTGGGTTTTAATGTATTCTTGTCGTAGGACCTACACCTAGGCCTCCATTCTAATGTCTGACTGCTTTCTGCAGTTCTGTTGACACATCGTGTCTTACCGGTGAGTTTACTTAGTATTTTTGACGCAACGCTCTTGTTTATGCATAAAGCAGTATTCTGTAGTATACAACGTGCATGAATTCACTTGCTTAACATCAAATCAGTCAATGCTGATACTTAAGCACATAATTGCAGTCATTAAATAATGATTAAAGTGTACGGAAATTACCGGTTTTGTGCCAGTTGTCACAGTCTCCCCCCGTTAAAAGAATTTCGTCCCGAAATTCAGGATGAACTAACCCTCGCAGGAGTCTCTTCGAATAGGTGGGGATACTTTTCCTTGAACTGGTCTTCGCGTTCCCATGTATACTCGGGTCCGTGCTTAGAGCTCCAACGTACTTTGACAAGTTTCACACTGCTCCTCCTAGTCTTGTTGACTTTCCAGTCAGTAACCTCAACGGGTTTTTCTGTAAATCGGAGGGCTTCATCAATATGCACTTCATCCACCGGGATGATCACGTTTTCTTGTGTTGGACTCTTCTTCAGGTTGGATACATGAAACGTATCATGTACTCCATTAAGTTCTTCCGGTAACTCCAACTTGTACGCCACGGTACCAATTCTTCTCAAGATTCTGAATGGTCCGATGTATCGTGGGTTCAGCTTTCCACGCTTTCCAAATCTGACTACGCCCTTCCAAGGTGAGACTTTTAACAACACTTTGTCTCCCACCTCGAATTCTACTGATTTTCTTTTTGGATCAGCGTAGCTCTTTTGTCGATCTCGAGCCGCCTTAATGCGCTCTCGGATCTGCGCAATATTGTCGGTTGTCTCTTGTACAAGTTCAGGACCAACCATACGTTTATCTCCGGCATCTGCCCAACATAAGGGCGATCGGCATTTGCGGCCATACAGAGCTTCGAACGGCGCGGCCTTTATGCTTGTATGGTAACTGTTATTGTAGGAAAACTCAACTAATGGTAGGTGAGTATCCCAGCTGCCGCCTAGATCCATGACACATGCGCGAAGCATATCTTCTAACGTTTGTATAGTCCGTTCGCTCTGGCCGTCTGTTTGCGGATGGAATGCCGTGCTTAGATCTAACTGAGATCCAAAGGCTTCCTGAAATGATTGCCAGATTCTTGAGACAAAGCGTCCATCTCTGTCTGAGATGATTGAGATAGGCACTCCATGACGTGCCACAATTTCTCTTAAGTATATTTCTGCAAGCTTTCCAGTGCTATCCTTCTCACGGATTGGTAGGAAATGCGCAGACTTCGTCAACTGATCAATTATTACCCATATCATGTCGTGCCCTCTCGGGGTCCTGGGTAATTTCGTTATGAAGTCCATCGAGATTTGTTCCCACTTCCACACGGGAATCTCTGGTTGTTGTAGTAGGCCGGACGGTTTTTGATATTCGGCCTTAACCTTGGCACAGGTTAGGCATTTTCCAACATAGACAGCAACATCGCTTTTGAGTCTCGGCCACCAATAGTACTCTTTCAAGTCTTGATACATCTTGTCCGATCCTGGGTGGATCGAATATCTCGATTTATGGGCTTCATTAAGGATGACTTCTCGTATGCCACCATAGAGTGGAACCCAAATACGCTTCTTGAAGTATAAGGCTCCCTCTTCATTTGGTGCCATGTACTTCAATGCACCTCGGAGGTATTCAGCTTTACGGTTCTCTCCTTTAAGAGCTTCTTGTTGTGCATCACGAATGCGTGCAGTGAGGTTCGTTCGAATGGTCATTTCTAACGCTCGAACTCTTAGGGTCTTAACCCTTTCTTTTCGACTTAATGCGTCTGCTACAACGTTTGCCTTTCCTGGGTGGTACTTAATCTCACAGTCGTAATCATTTAGCAGCTCGACCCATCGCCGCTGGCGCATATTCAATTCCTTCTGATCAAATATGTGTTGCAGGCTTTTGTGATCTGTGAAGATTGTGCATCGAGTACCATATAGATAGTGTCGCCAGATTTTCAAGGCGAATACCACTGCGCCCAGCTCCAGGTCATGAGTGGTATAGTTTCTTTCATGCACCTTCAGTTGCCTTGAAGCGTAAGCGATGACCTTTTGGCGTTGCATGAGCACGCATCCCAGTCCTTGTCGCGAGGCGTCGCAGTATACCACGAAGTCTTCCGTGCCTTCGGGCAGTGACAATATTGGTGCATCGCATAGCTTGTTTTTGAGTAGCTGAAAAGCTTCCTCTTGTTTAACACCCCAGTCATACTTCTTGTCTTTCTGCGTAAGAGCAGTTAGCGGCTGAGCTATTTTCGAGAAATTCTTGATGAATCGCCTATAGTAGCCTGCTAAGCCCAAAAATTGCCGAACTTTAGTCAGGGTTTTGGGAGCTTCCCAATTCTTTATTGCTTCTATCTTGGACGGGTCTACATGAATGCCCTTCTCATTCACAACGTGACCAAGAAATTGTACTTCGCGAATCCAGAATTCGCATTTTGAGAACTTTGCATAAAGTTTCTCCTTTTTCAGTAGCTCCAAGATGGTTCTGAGGTGTTGCTCGTGCTCTTCTTTCGTCCGAGAGTAAATCAGGATATCATCGATAAATACAATCACAAATTTATCGAGATATGGTTTGCATACGCGGTTCATCAGATCCATAAAGACCGCTGGTGCATTCGTCAGCCCGAATGGCATCACAAGAAACTCGTAATGCCCATAGCGTGTTCTGAATGCAGTCTTTGGTACGCTCTCCTCTTGGATTCTCAGCTGGTGGTATCCAGACCGAAGGTCGATCTTGGAATAATAGCTTGACCCTTGTAACTGGTCAAACAAGTCGTCAATCCTCGGTAGTGGGTACCGATTCTTGATCGTTAGCTTGTTCAGTTCCCTGTAATCGATACACATCCGCATGGTTCCATCCTTTTTCTTCACGAACAAAACTGGAGCTCCCCATGGCGAGAAGCTTGGCCTTATGAATCCTTTATCCAACAACTCCTGAAGTTGTGTAGATAATTCTTGCATTTCGGATGGCGCAAGTCTATACGGTGCCTTGGCTACAGGAGCAGCTCCCGGAACCAAGTCTATACGGAATTCGACTTGTCGTTGCGGAGGTAGTCCTGGCAGATCCTCAGGGAACACATCAGGAAATTCCTTCGCCACAGGAATATCTTCGAGTTTCGGTTCCTCGGCCTTCTTATCTATAACGTGTGCTAGGAAGGCAACACATCCTTTCCTTAAGCACTTCTGTGCCTTCATGCAACTGATGATTCGAAGAGGCGCGTCTCGTTTTTCTCCATGCACGATGAGAGTTTCATTATTCGCCAAAGGGATGCGAATGATCTTCTCATGACAAATAACTTCAGCTTTGTTCTTGGACAGCCAGTCCATTCCGACTACTACATCAAAGCTACCCAATTGAATAGGTAAGAGGTCGATGCTAAACCTTCGCTCACCAAGTTCTAGTGTGCAGTTTCTAACAACTTCGCCTGATTCAACAAGTTTTCCATTGGCTAATTCTATGGAATATGGAACTTCTAATCTACTAGATTCTATTCCGAGTATGCGTTTAAATTCCACAGACATGAAGCTATAATCGGCGCCAGTGTCAAATAATATGGATGCAAAGTGATTGTTAATGAGAAACGTACCGGTGACCACGTTAGGGTCCTCGCGTGCGTTCTTTGCTTCAATCACAAATGCCCGAGCCTGAGCATTGTCTTTCTTTGGGCAGTCTCTCATGAAATGATCGTTGCTTCCACACTTGAAGCATCCTTGGTTTCGCCCTTTCCCGTTATCATTCTTGTTACCAGCACCGTTTCCATTTTGATTCTTTCCCTTACTCCAACAATCTTCTGTTCGATGACCCAATCTACCACACTTGTCGCACCTTGGAATGCGACAAGCTCCATCATGATGATACTTGCATTTTTGGCACTTAGGCATGGTGCCTTGGTATCCTTTGGCTGAATTCTTTGCCTCCTTAGAGGGGTTGGTGTCACGTTTCTTGTTGGAACCCTTGTTGTTGCGAGTTGCTTGAGTCAGAGTCGAATGCTTCCTCTTCTTGTCACCGGACGACTCAACATGTGTCTCGGTCTTCTCTGTTGGGTTCAACGATAACTTCTCCATACGAACACAATCCTCAGTAAGACTGACAGCCAGAGTTACAGCCTCAGTGATTGTTTGTGGTTTGGCCGACGTCACCATGCCACGAAATTCTGGGGCCAATCCCCAAATGTAGCGTTCAACGCGCTTGAATTCGGGAGTCACCATGTAAGGAATCACCCTAGACAAATCATGGAACCTCCGAGTATACCCAGTGATGTCAGCTCCTACCATAGTCAAGTGCCAGAACTCTGTCTCCAACCTTTGGAGTTCGGCACGAGAGCAATACTTCTCTCTCATCTTCTCCTTCAATTCATCCCAAGTCATGCCATACGCAGCATCATCGCCTAGGGTTTGGACTTGTAAATTCCACCATGTCAGTGCTTCGTCGACAAACAGCCCAGTAGCAAAAGTGACTTGCTGATCTGCGGTACACTTGCTCATGCGGATTGTGGCTTCAGTCTTTTCCGTCCAACGCACAAAGGCTACTGCTCCTCCAGTGCCATCGTAGTTCATAGGTTTACAGTCGAGGAACTGCTTGAAGGTGCAGCCTTGAACTGCGTTTCCACCGGACGAATCTCCATGTCCGTTACGCCTGGCACTGCTTGGCCCTCCACTGTCTTGGGTACGGTTCTCCTCGTACTGGGCGATAGCAGCAGAGATTCTCTCTTCCAGTAGAGCGTTCAGCTCTTCAGCAGTTTTTGGTAGTGGGGGAGGAGGAGGTTGATCATCATTGCGAGCATTCACAGCTTTCCTGGGTGCCATGTTCCGACAGAACATAACACAGCAGGGTTAGGCATTCGTTCGATATCGTCACACTAGACAGTAGTATCATATATATTTACAGGTATATATACCACATAAGTGACATCAGACAATTATTATTCTAACAGAGTACTCATTAGGCTTGTACTGAGGGAATCTATACGTGACAAGACTTGCTGTGATTTCTGTGCACTGAATTCCATAATTATGTATGCATCCATAATTACGTAACTCCATGCACAGTCCGCACAGTTCGTTTCATCCTCGTATCTCTTCCTTCAGATGGGCCATTGTTGCAGGTAAAGTCACGTATACCTGTGACATTCTACATCTAGTATATGCTAATTATCACACATAATTGCACGTAATTTCTCAGTTAAGACAAGTGCTACTCCTGTGCACCCTAAGTCTCGTAGTGTCTTTTCTAGACTCGTGTAGTCAGTTTCAGGTAGTGGATGTCGCGGGACGTTTTATGCAATGAAAACTCTTTGAAAATTGTTTTCGTGATAGGATCCTAGAGATTGTAGACTAGACTCGAGAAGGAATCCTGGTTCACTACAATCGCAGCTCTGATACCAATCTGTCACACCCCTTTCTGCGGCGGAAGCACGAGGTGTGATCATGAAAGGTTCTCATTGCATACGAAAGGTAAACATACTACATGCTCATGAAAATAACTTCAAATACCATAATTTGAAATCATAAGTTAACGTTTACATCGCGAGTTAACATAAAACATTGTCTGAAAAGGTTTACACTTTATTTAAAGACAAACACAAGCGACATCCACGAGCATAAGTGAGACCACGCGCACATCCATCCTAGTTACCTGAAATACATGTGAGTTTTGGAAAAACGTCAACATAATGTTGGTGTGAATTCATGCCGTTTTGTTTTGCACTTTTGTATACTTTGTATGAAAACATATTTTGTGAATAAATCGAGTTTTCATAAAATCCAGTTTCATGTGTACACCACGTACTCATGTATGATTCAAATTCTTCTAGAGTACCCCACGTACTCAAGTATAATCCATGCTTTTCTTGAGTACCCCACGTACTCAAGTATAATCCATGCTTTTCTTGAGTACCCCACGTACTCAAGTATTCATCAAGTTTTAGAATGGTATGAGTTTTTATGTAAATTAAGTATTCCTGTATGTATCAGGATTGTTAATGGGTTGCAAAGCCATTAACATGTGACACGACATAGGAAGTCACCAAACCTTAGGCATTTAATTGGTATATTCTGAGACACAAAAGCACTACTCGATACTCGCCCTCATCGAGAGTGTGGCTGCCCGGCACCCGTTAGATCTAACCTTTTGTTCTGCGGTCTAGGTATATTGTTGATTAATGGTGCTTCTGTACCCTATTCGTGACACGATTCCTCGCATCATTTTTCATAGCGCATCCTACTTGGTACTCGTTTCTCACCAAGCGCGCTTCTCGTTTTCTTATTTCACAACACACTTGGTACTCGTTCTCACCAAGTGCGCTTCTTGTATTCTTATATCGCTACACACTTGGTACTCGTTCTCACCAAGTGTGCTTTTTATTATCATACCATTTGTTAAACATAAAAATATCTGTAACATGTATTTCACCCCCGAAGTTATAAAACTGAAAACAGTTAAGAGAAAAGGGGGAGCATGAACTCACAACTTTGCGTTCCTGTGCGTCGTAAACTTCACCGGTTTGCTTATTTAACGTCGTAACCTATACGTGTTTTCTTAACGTTAGTCACTAGACTTGCATCGCCCAAGTTCAGTCACTCACTTTTGTATTCGTATTGTCGTGTTAAAAATATTTCATATTTTTAACTAAGTATCTTACTTATATTATTTTTCGCAAATTAATATAAGTATCTTGTGTTTTGCACTTTGCACCCGAATTATGTGTCTTGTATATTGTATGTGTATTTTCATGTTTATACTCCTCATGAGTATTTAGTGTATTTTTACGTCTTAATACGCTAGCACGTATAACACATACTATATACACTTAGCACAGAAGTTGGTGATAAAATAATATATATTTTTCTCTCAAAAATATACATACTTATATCCATTTTTATTCTTGAAGAAATCCTCATTTCTTATCACCAAAAATTAGGGAAACCCTGGGTAATACTCTTAAATACATTTTTAGGGAATAAGTTTCTCAAAAACTTATATTTTTCTAAGTGTCAAAATTTATAAAAATTTTGGCAGAGTTTCCCCTAAAAATGGAGGTTTCCCATGTTTTCAAAACATGTGTTTATTTTCTTTTAAATCGTCAACAATCATCAACAACACTTATCAACAATAATCATCCACAAATATCACTAATTTCTCCATTTCATGAACTTGGTTATTTACTAAAATTGTGTAGTAACTTACTAGCACATTTAGTAAGTCTTGCTATCTTTAAAAATAAGTTTAGTTTCTTAAAAACCTTATTTTTAAAGAATATAAAGTTTCACAACTTCTAGTCGGTTTTTACGAAAATTATTTCTTTGTTAAAACTTTTGTTACACAAGTGTCCACACACTTGTTTGTTCACAAAAATCACTTTTGTTTGTGTAAGATCCGGTTTAGAACATGTGGTTTCTTTTGACGCTTGGTCTTTTGAAAATACCACTTGTAGATTCATAGATCGGCTAGTTTTAAACACTATTTTACAAGTAAAAATACTTTTACACAAGTTCATGTTTCTCGTGTGGTAGAGTTTCACCTTTTAACCCTTGTACCGTCCGAAACAAGCTTATGTCAAGATCTATGATCTTAACAAAGTCGGGTTAAACGGTGATCCGAGCTACCACAACGTAGATCGGGCCTAAATAGCCACACATTTCAATTACTACAACATTTACACATCATGTGAGCTTTTATCCATCATTTAAGTGTCTTTTAGTAGACTTTTATGCTTCAAAACGCAAGTTTCCGAATTTTAACCGTTACATATCGTATTAACCACCTTAGATTAGTACATGTATGAGTTTTAAGTGTTATACCTCTAGCTCAGGGCTAGGGAAGATTCTATGCGAAGAATGAGTGGATAAAGGCAAGATAACGAGGTTCTTCGCTTTCCGTTTGCTCCAAGACTCCTAATGCGTGACCCGTAAGGCTTGTATGTGCTTGGAATATGGAGGATGGAACTCGAAAATGGTTGAAGAGATGGAGGGGGGTTCGGCCGTGAATGGTGGAGCAAGGGAGGAGTGTTGTGGTGTTGAGTGGTGAAATGGTGATGGTTATATATATAGTGTACTCAAGATCCTTCCATATCTTATGTAATCTTATAAAATCTAAATAATATCTAAGCAAGATCTTATGAAATCTAGTGAATCCAAGCAAGATCTTTGATGGATATTGTAGGATCTTGTGTACTTATAATATTCGAGAGAAATCTATGCAAGATCTTTCCATATCTTTGGAAATCTCATAAAATCTAACTAATATCAAAATGAATCAAAGCGAATCTAAGTAGATTGTGCAAGATCATACGATATCTTGGCAAATATTTGGTGGGGGCCACCCCCATGTGACCGTCCACTATTAAGGGGGGGGGGTAATGGGTAAATTCCACTCTAATTTTATAAACAAGTTAGCTTTCAAGTGCAACTTTTAGGGACTTGTTGTGTTATTATGCTATAAGAGGTGTTATGGTGTTCGGGGACCATAACTAGTTCAGAAACATTTAAAACAATGCTTCTAGTACTATTTTGGTGTTCCGGGTAAAGTCCGGTTGTTCGGTTAGACACCGATTCGTTTAAGTGTTAAATTACACTTTCTAGTGTCTTTTATGTACCTTTCATGTGCCCTTTCGATTCCCAACACCTAGGGAAATATTCTAGGTAATTAAAACGACATTTCTGTATAATATTTCAGTGCCAAAATGCTGATTTATTGCTGAATTATATAAATTCTGTACTTAAAGTGCGTTTCGGGTGCCTTTTGGTGCTTATTTTTGCTTTCACAATGTCTATAAATTAAACCCTTATATGTATCCTTAGGTTTTAATGTATTCTTGTCGTAGGACCTACACCTAGGCCTCCATTCTAATGTCTGACTGCTTTCTGCAGTTCTGTTGACACATCGTGTCTTACCGGTGAGTTTACTTAGTATTTTTGACGCAACGCTCTTGTTTATGCATAAAGCAGTATTCTGTAGTATACAACGTGCATGAATTCACTTGCTTAACATCAAATCAGTCAATGCTGATACTTAAGCACATAATTGCAGTCATTAAATAATGATTAAAGTGTACGGAAATTACCGGTTTTGTGCCAGTTGTCACACCTTTGAGGTGGCAAGCCAGGCAAGTCTTCTGGAAAGACTTCTGGGTATTCCCTCACGACAGGGATGTCTTCGATCTTTGGCTCAGCAGCCTTCTTATCCACAATGTGTGCTAGAAAAGCAACACATCCTTTCTTCAAACACTTCCTTGCTTTCAGGCAGCTAATCATCCTTAACGGCGTCTCACGCTTCTCCCCATGAACAACAATGGTCTCACCATCGTCGGTCGGGATACGAATAATCTTCTCGTGACAAACTATCTCTGCTTTGTTATTCGATAACCAATCCATCCCCACTACCACGTCGAAGCTTCCCAACTGGACTGGTAGTAGATCGAGAGCAAACTCACGCTCTCCCAGCTCGATTATGCAACCTCGAATAACTTCGTTAGCTTCTACTAACTTCCCATTTGCCAATTCGATCGAGTACGGAATACTTAATTTACTAGCGGCTAAACCAAGCATATTCTTAAATTCTAGCGATACGAAGCTATAATCGGCACCAGTATCAAACAAAACGGATGCATAGCGTTGGTTTACAGGGAACGTACCAGTGACAACATTGGGATCCTGGCGTGCTTCCCTGGCTTCCATGTTAAAAACTCTTCCGCGTGCCTGGTTTAATTCTGGGCAATTCCTCTTGTAATGCCCTTGATCTCCACAGTTGAAACATCCGGGCCTCTGCCCGTTTCCACCATTGTTTCCAGCTTGATGGTTTCCCTGGTTTCGATTCATGGCGCCTGCTTGGTTAGCATTGTTGGCACGGTTCCCATCACCTCCCTGGTTTCCTTGTGGGCGGTTCCCAGCACCACCACGGTTGTTCCTATTCCCATTTCCTCCTTGGCCTCCCCGGCCAGCATTAGCCCAACAAAAATCCTTCGTATGACCAGTCTTCCCACATGATTCACAAACTCTCAGGCTGCAACGACCAGAGTGATGTTTTTGGCATGAGTTGCACTTGGGGTGTGCACCCATGTATCCCTTCCCTTTCTTTCTACCACCAGCCGTATCTTGAGCTGGCGCATTCGATTCTCCCTTCTTAACCACCATCCCGGTGCTTTGCTTGAAACTCGAAAACTTTCGCTTATTACCACCAGATGACTCCACATGAGTCTCCTTCTTCTTGGGCTCAACCTCATCAAACTTGTTCAACCGAATCGCCTCTTCGGTGAGAGCCACACTCAGATCAATGGCTTCAGTGATGGTTGCAGGTTTGGAAGAAGTCACCATGCTGATTATCTGAGGAGCCAATCCCCAGATGAAGCGTTCAATTCTCTTGAACTCCGGTGTAACCATGTAGGGTACCACATGCGACAAATCGTGGAACCTCTGAACATATTCATCTATCTTCGAACCTTCCATCTTCAGGTGCCAGAATTCGGTCTCTAACCTCTGGATTTCAGCGCGAGAACAGTACTTCTTGCGCATAAGTTCTTTCAACTCAGTCCACGTTAGTGCGTAAGCTGCGGCTTCTCCTAGGGTCTGAACCTGTAAATTCCACCAGGATAGGGCTCCATCCACAAATAGCCCTGAGATGTAGGTGACTTGTTGATCCAGCGCGCATTTGCTCATGCGAAGTACGGACTCGGTTTTCTCTGCCCAGCGGACGAAAGCAACAGCGCCACCTGTGCCGTCGAAGTTTATGGGTTTACAGTCCAAGAATTGTTTGTAGGTGCACCCTGCACATACATTACATCATAGGAACGGCATTAGCATCTGCTAAAGGAATCCATTTAGGCCATGGTATGTCTTAATGACTTAGGGTTACCATGAGGAGGATTTTGGTTGCCGTTAATGTTCGAGCTACTTCCGCTTGGTCCTCCTTGCGAGGCAGCATATTGAGCAATGGCGTTAGCGATAACTTGCTGTAGTTCTTCATGAGTAGTGCGCATCGGCTGCGATTGACGTCTTGGTGCCATCTTCTAAAGATGCGTACGTCGATTAGGCCATAATAAACATACGTATATAGTAATAGTAATAGCATATAACATCTCATGTTATCAATATATCACACACAACATCCCATGTCCCAACATCCCATGTCACACACAACATCCCATGTCCCAACATCCCATGTCATAAATATCATACACACAACATCCCATGTCCCAACATCCCATGTTGCAAATATCATACATACAACATCCCATGTCACCAAACATAAATAAGCAATCAAGTGAATCAGATATGGTGAGAATACGGCGATTGTTATATATATCGAGACCATAATGTGGTAAGGGTATCAGTACGTCACTGTATCATACAATCACAAATCAAATAGGGGCTACATCACCCCTGTCAAAAACAATATCACATCAGTGTCACATACATCCAGTACATCAACAAATATCAGCAAAAATCAGTATCGTCAGATGGTCTCCAAAAGGCTGTGCAGTCACAATCGCGGTCGTCTCACCCACGTCTACCACTATGGCACCGATGAGCTCTATGCGGATGGGGGTGGAGGAGGGGGAAAGTGAGTGTAGAGTAAGCGGCGTAAATGAAGCCAATCCTCCTCCATCGCCTGCTGAGTGCGAATAACAGAAGCGATCTGCTGCTCCATAGTCGAAAGTCGGGCAGCAAAGTCCGGGGGTAATGATCGAAAAGGCTGAAAAGATGAGGATGTCTGACCATGGTATGGACCTAGTGATAGTTGAGCTCTCTCGAGCTCCTGGAGTCGCTGTGTATGGGACTCATGCTGATGGACAAAGGACATCAAGACGTCCTCTATGGTATGTCCCATATGGAATGGATGATATGGATCAGTGGGTGGCATCGGAGAGGAAGGTGACCAAAGCAGTGGCGTGCTGGTGGGATCGAATGGTGCTACATGAACAGGTGAAACAGAAGATGGAACAGAGGTCATCTGAGGTACGAAAGGCATAGGCATCGGTATGTGCCCAAAGGGGTGGGCTGAAGAGCCCTCTCCAGGCCCCGCTGGAGGTACAAACGGTGGGATCTGAAATGAAAAATCAGTATGATGTGCATCAGTGTGATGTGGTGGAAGCGGTGGAACATCCTCGTCAGCCGGTATCCAACCGTGCTGAGCCACCTCATCGGGTGGATCCATATGCTCTGCAAATAGAGCGTGCTCAGGCTCAATGGGTATAGGATCAAAAGGAGCAATGACAGGATCAACATGGTCAATATGATGGTCAACAGGGACGTCAGCAATCAAGGGTGGGTCAACAAAAGGATCAACAGCATGATCAGCAACTAACAAAGGGACATCATCAACAGGAAGATCGCCAACAGGCGGGTCAGCCAAAACGGGCTCAACAGGTACGTCGGCATGTACCAAGTCATGCTCATGCACAGGATCGAAAGCAGCTGCCTGCTCTGGGGCCACGGCAGGCTCCAGGTCGTCAAAAGCCATGTCAAAATCAAACTCTGGATCAATGGGGTCGATAGGATCAGCAGGATCAACAGGATCCTCCATATGCTGGTCCATAGGAATATACTCAATATCGCGGTCAGGATCAAATCCTGGAGGAAAAACGGGATCGGAATCCTCAATATCGTCGTGCTCGAACACAAAGCTCGGAATGGGGGCGGCAGAAGATGCCTGATCGGGATCCGAGTCATGAACAAAGTGCTGCGTGCTCGCCTCGTGTGACGGTACAGATGCCACAGATCAAAGGAGTCTGGAACTGGCGAATGGGCGGGCGAGTCCTCAACTGGAGCACCAGCGATCATCAAAAGATCGCCAGCGGGAAGAGGGGCTGCATCAGGAACCTCGTCCTCAAAAGGCTCGTCCTCGTAGAGGTCAATGTCGCCGTCAGCCTCGGCGTCTGGTAATAACTCGTGTGCTGGGTATGAAGCAAGGGGAATCGGAGCTGGAATCACAACAAGGGGAAGATACTCAGCAGGTGGGTCATCGATATGCTCATCAGCGCCGTCGGGTAGAGCGAACGGCTGGAAGTCATCATCGTCCGTGCTCGTGTAGTCTGAGGTATGCACCTCATGCTCCGATGACACAATGTCATCCGACACTATGGGTAGAGGTCCAGTGGTATCTGAGTCTCCGGTGCCTGATGTATTCATGTGTCTGTAACACAATCACAAGTATGCACAAATAATCAGTAAATCAGGTAATCACATAAGTTACCAAATAATAATCACATAATCCACCTAGTCCCACTAGCCTCCCAGCCTCCCAGACTGTCCTTCCTAGTCCCACTAGCCAACTTTTCCCAGCCTCCCAGACTGACTCCCTAGTCCCACTAGCAAATTCTCCCAGCCTCCCAGACTGACTCCCTAGTCCCACTAGACAACTACCTCGATCCATTAGATCGAGCCTCGGCCTCCCAGACCGAGCCTCAGTCTCCCAGACCGAGCCTCAGCCTCCCAGACTGAGCCTAAAATAATAAATAAAATATGCTCAACATTTGTTTATAAAAACGTTTTGGATCTGGACTTAAGTGGTATGCAGTAAAAATGTTTTCGTGAGAGCCCTAGTGATCATAGTCTAGACTCGAGAAGGAATCCTAGTTCGCTATGATCAGAGCTCTGATACCAAGCTGTCACACCCTGGCTTTGCGGAAGCGTGGTTAATTTGGTGTGACTTCTTAATACCATAGCTTAATCATAACAAAGCTATATGAATTTAAAATATGCAAGATCATCCATTAAAATAAAAATACCAACACATTGTCTTACGGGATAACACCCTAATAACCAAGAGCTTGTTCAAACATTACAAATGCAAACTTAAAATAAACATGGTTCAGGGACTGTGACTTGTCCAGGAAAGAGTCACAAGTCTCGAACCCTGGATGACCTCGGGCCTAATGCAGCGGAGAAACAAGCCATACCGCACCAGATCGTTAATTTCCTGAAATACATGTAAGTTGAAAAATCAACAATAATGTTGAGCGAGTTCATGCGAAAGTGCGTAAACAAACCTTTATCTTTATCAAAAACCTGGTATGTAGCAAATAAGGAAAAATAGATCACCAATGGTTTGCAAGGCCATTGATATGTGTGAAGCGCAAGTAGGGATGACTCAAACCTAGCGGATTTATGCGTCGGGCACTAAGTCACCCCGAGGTCCGTTCAGCTGGACCTGGGGCTGGGCTCGCTACACCCAGATAGATCTACCGCTCCTGTCCCTCGGTCCTACTACGAGGATTAATGGCCTCAAGTTGCGCCTACCCACTCACATGATCTAAGTAGTAACCCTCCTTACGCTAACCATACCATGTATCAAGTATTCATAATCATAGTAACATGTATTTCACCCCCGCAGTTTATAAAACTGAAAACAGTTAAGAGAAAAGGGGGACATGAACTCACAGTCAGTGCGTAGCTAAATCAAGCACTCCAAATGTCCGAAAGCTGTGCAACGACCTACATGTGCTAATTCTATTAGACGGATGGCCGTGCTTTAGCTTTATAGTTTAATTTTTCGGGAAACAGTTAGACAACCGTTCCTTGTATATACTTGGTAGAAAAATCTCCTTCCCAAGGATGGGGGAATTAATACATGCGCGTTTATAATATTAAGTCTCACTTAATATATTTTACTTCTCATTCCAAAATATAATTATTTTTCTCAAAAACAATATATTTTCTCTTCGTATAATACTTTCCAAAATAATACGTTGACAAAATACGCATTTATGAATATTTCCGTATAAAGCGTAAGTTACGTTTTGGCGATTTAGTGGTAATAATAATTACCGTTGTAACTTATATGTTTGTCGTGTAGGCGTTGGTATTATTTTGGGCTTGACAAAGTTTGTAAATATTATTTTTACTCTAAAAATAATATTTATATATTTTCACAAAATAATCATAAACAGTGTGGTGAAAAATATATTTATCGAATAAATATTTACCACGTTTAGTTTTTATGAAAGTCCCACCTCCGATTATTTAATAAATAAAGTCATGGCGAAATATATTTTGAAAACATTTCAAAATAGTTTAACACTTGTAAATAATTCTAAGTGTTAGATTTTAGAAAAATTTCGCCAGAGTTTCCCCTGTAACTTGAGGTGGCCACACTTTCAAGCGTATCATTTTCTTTTACAAAATCATTCCAACAATTTCTTTAAATCAACCAATCAATTTCCGATACTTCAAACCAGTTCCAACACATTAAACTTGTAGACTAGTATGTAAAGTCGCGTTGTTACATGAACTTGTAATTTTTCCGAAAGTTATAGTGTAGATCACTTTATATTTAGTAGATCTATGTATAAAATAGTTTAGTCTTGTAAAAACCCCGTTTTTGGAACAAATCATTCTTTACAACTTCCCGACAACTTTTGTAAAAATTGTTATTTTGTCGGATCTTTCGTTTCACAAGTGTTTATACACTTGTAGTTTGTAAAAATCATGTTTATTAACATGTCATCCAACTTTTAAAAACATGATTTTTCTCGACACTTGGTTCTACGAATATACCACTCGTACATACGTAGATCGGCTCGTTTTAAATACTATTTTACAAGTCAAAATACTTTTACACAAGTTCATGCTTCTCGTGTGGTGGAGTTTCACCTTTTAACCCTTGTACCAATAGAAACAAGCTTATGTTAAGATACATGATCTTAACAAAGTCGGGTTAAACGATGATAAGAGCCACCACATCGTAGATCGGGTCTCAATAACCAACATATTCAATTACTACATCTTTTACACAAGACATGACTCTTTATCCAACAAAATTCATGTTTTAGTAGACTTTAGAGATTCAAAAGATGGGTTTCCGACTTTTAACCTTTAAAAATCCTTTTAACCACTTTAGATACGATCAAGAGCGAGTTTTAAATGTTATACCTCTAGCTCGGGGCTAGGGAAGATCTTTGGCGAAAATGGCGTGGATAAAAGCAAATGAACGTGGTCCTCCAACTTCCGCTTGCTTCAAAGCTCCTAATACGTGATCCCCGACACTTGTGTGAGCTTGGAATGGCAAGACAAGAACTCGAAAATATGATGGATGGGTGTGGGGAGTTCGGCCGAGAAGAGAGGAGAGCAAGAGAGAGAGTGAAGTTGGTGAATGTGTGTGTGTAATCTTGTGTGTGTGAGAGGTATTTATAGAGAAAACAAGATCATCGTCCAACGGTTTCATGCTCTCTAGATATCCACAATCTAATATAATATTAAAAAGTTGTACCCTTAGTTACAAAGGGACCAAACCGGCCCAAGGGGGGGGGGGGTCACCCGGTTGGGTCTTGATCGTTCAGTTAGTGCTCAGTTACATAAAGTTGGTTACTGTTAGAGTTTAACCCCGTTAGTTGTTTGATGCGTTATAATGCGGGTGTTAGGGTAATCAGGGACCCTAACTGGCTCAGAAAAATACCAATAATATTTCTGGCAGTATTTTTATGTTCCGGGTATTGTCCGGTTGTTCGGTTGGATAGTAATCCGTTAAAGTGCTTAAGTAATCTTTTAAGCGTTGTAAACAATATTTTTAGCGACACAATTTATTCTGCAAAGTGTCAGGAATAATTCCTCATGTTTTGGCACTTTATTAATTAGCTAGAAGCTAGTATGTTGATAAAAGTGCTGTGTTTCGTGCTTAGAGTACGTTTTAGGCACATCCAATCTCTGTATCTTATTCCTAGAGATGCAGTTTAACAACCCTTGTATCCCTACACACACTATGGGTGTAGTAAAATAATTCTGGCTCATTCAGGCCTTTAGAGGCAGTGTTTGCCTGATGCTGGCTATATCAGCATGTTCAATAGGTTATCCGTTCAAATGCTACTGTGCTTTTGTGCATCATGTTTGTCACTAAAGTTCAGTAAATAAGTAATGTAGTGACGGAAATCAAAGTATGATGCAGATATGTACATGTATCAACAATCAAGTAGCAGCTTATCAGAAATCTCAGTTAAGCACAGTAATTAGGCAACAATTAATAGTTAATTAAGTCGTACGGATACCTGGTTTTGTGAGGGTTGTCACAAGTTTGAAGAATATTTTTCTGATGTAAGGATCCCTGATCCTTAATTCTATCCTGCTCATCTGAGGATAACGGATCCTGAGTTGTATCTTTCCTTTTTTGCAGAAATTTGCTGAAATCCAGATGCTCTTCGTTGCGTTTGTTGAAGAGGCTGAGCAGAAGCACTTGGACTTTTAGAAGATCTTCCTGGCAAAGGATGAGACCATCTCTACCCTTGAGAAGGAGCTTAACTTGGCGAAAAAGCAGCTGGTCATGGCCTACATCAATGTTGATCATGAGAAGGCTGAAGTGATGGAGGGTGCTAAGGTTTCTGCTATCATCGCTATGTTCAAGATTAGGCTCCAGATGGCGAAGGAGGCTGGGATCCTAGCTTTGACAAGGCTACCTGGGACCAGGAAGGCTGGAAGGCCAAGCTAGCTGCACTGGAAGATGAAGAGGAGACTGAAGAGGTCCTGGCAATCGAGGCAAGCGGCAGTGGGGCGAAGAATCAGGCTGATGATGCAGAGGCTGGAGGTGATTGTGATGCAGCGAAGGTGTAGGCTGCAGCAATGGGCGATGATGGATTTATCTAGATGCGGCCGGAGCCCATTTTTTAGGATTTATGGTTTTTGTTTTTTGGTGTTTTGAACAATGGTTGATCTGTACTCAAACAATAGTAATTAGGTTCAAGGATCACTGATCCTTCATACAATAGGTAGGATTACAAATGGTGGAGGGATCCTCTGTTCGGGGGATGAAGCCATTGTGATCCTGTCGTTTTTCTTTATTCCTGCACTTAGACCTCGTTAATATGGACACCCCTTGCCAACCCAAGTGGACGGGCCACGTTTTGCTGGTAGAAACTTGGGTTGGCAATTTTGACAACCTTTTAAGGGTTAACTTTTGATAAATAAATAAAACCTTAATCTTTTTTCTATCTCGTTTGTTGTTATATTTGTGAATACTTTACCCTTCAGTCGTTATGATACACTTTGTTTGAATTCATGAGTTAAGAATAAAAGTTTAATAAATTATGTCAAAAGTTTAGGATATGTTCAAGGATCAAATATCCTATAATCGATAAATTCAAAAAAGTAGTGTTATTTAAGGATCATGTATCATGTTGTCAAAGAATAAGGGTCACTTAGATAAACAAAGAATAAAATTGAAGTGATCAAGGATCATACCTGAGAACCCAAGTTAGGATCCTAAACCTTTAATATTTACAATCAGGATAGCCGAAAGACAAATCTTAATAAAAGGTTAGGATCAAGGATGCTTAGTTGTTTAGCTCCAAAAACCTGAAATGGAACATAACTTGGGACTAAGCCAATATAAGAGAAGAGTTAGCAACTGGGGACAAGCCCAACAATTCTGGGGACAAGCCCAAAAAACTGGGGACAAGCCCAAAAAACTAGGGACAAGCCCAAAGGATCTGGTGTAAACTGGAGTATAGCCCTCACTGGCGACTATCCAAACTTAGTGACATGAAAATGCCAAAACCTTAGCTAACGTGAAAACGTTAGAAACCTTAGGAACGGATGTATGGTACGTCTACCATTATACGTAGGATCCTGAATACAGCCAGTACAATGAAATTGTCAGCCCCTAAAGCGGGTACTGGTCCCACTGCCTTGAACTGCACCAGGATTATCTTGCGCTACTGGCGATGCTGGGGACAGGCCCAAAAAAACTGGGGACAAGCCCAAAAAACTGGGGACAAGCCAAATACTGGGGACAAGCCCATATAACTTAGGAGACTTCTGTGGACACTTGATCCTTTGCTAAGGATACCTCAATCTTCTGCAAAACTCAGAACTAAATGAAAGAAGGATAAAGGATCCAGGATCCTCCTCCTTGCAGATAAGTTAACTAAAGAAGTGGATAAAATTGAGGTTAGATCATTACCAGAGTGAGGATCATCTATCCTCTGAGGATCCTTCATGGACATCGGACACTGAAACAATTGAGGATCTTGGATCCTTATTACATGAAGTATCTTTTTAAATGGACAGCATTCCAAGCCCTTGGTAGCAAATCTCCTTCCATTGTTAATAATCGATATGCCCCCTTTCCTGCCTCAGCTTCAATAACTTGGAGACTTCTGTGGACACTTGATCCTTTGCTAAGGATACCTCAATCTTCTGCAAAACTCAGAACTAAATGAAAGAAGGATAAAGGATCCAGGATCCTCCTCCTTGCAGATAAGTTAACTAAAGAAGTGGATAAAATTGAGGTTAGATCATTACCAGAGTGAGGATCATCTATCCTCTGAGGATCCTTCATGGACATCGGACACTGAAACAATTGAGGATCTTGGATCCTTATTACATGAAGTATCTTTTTAAATGGACAGCATTCCAAGCCCTTGGTAGCAAATCTCCTTCCATTGTTAATAATCGATATGCCCCCTTTCTTGCCATCAGCAGGATTGGTGGTATTTTGGAGTGCCTTCCTCAACACCATATCACCAACTTGAAACTTCCTGATCCTGATATTCTTGTTATAAGCTCCAGCCATCCTTTGTTGATAACTAGCCATTCTTATCCTTGCCAAATCCCTGAGTTCTTCTATGGTATCCAAGTCTTGAACCAAGTTTTCAGCATTTCCTTCAGGATCACGGATGCTTGTTCTAGCAGTAGGAACCACCATCTCTGTAGGGATCACTGATTCTGCTCCAAACACTAAAGAAAATGGAGTCTGGCCAGTAGCATTCTTGGGGGTTGTTCTATCAGCCCATAGTACATAAGGTAGTTCTTCTGCCCATTTTCCTTTCTTGGATCCAAGCTTCTTCTTCAAATTGTTGATGATGATCTTGTTGGATGATTCTGCTTGACCATTAGCTTGTGGGTGGACTGGTGTTGATGTTATCATCTTAATCCCCCAGCTGTCATAAAAGTTATAGTTTTACTCCCAATAATTTGGGATCCATTATCACAAACAATTTCAGAAGGGATACCAAATCTAGTAATAATATTTCTTTTAATAAAGGATATCACTTCTTTTTCTCTGACTTGAGCAAAGGCTCCAGCCTCTATCAACTTGGAGAAGTAATCAGTCATAGCAAGTGTTTTGGTCAAAAATCAGTCGAGGATAATGCAACCAAACTCTTTGTTATGGGGTATGATGCTTGAATTGGTAAACAACAATAAGGATCACTTAGATATGAATTGCACAAGTGACACAAAGATTTATACGAGGAAAAAGCCCTTGATCAATGAATGATCTCCGGCATAAAAAACCTCGGGTGATGGAAACTACCGATCACCAACTTCAAATTGAACAATAATTCTTTACAACTTCGGATAATAGCGAGCTAGGTACAAGGATCACTATGGTGTATCGTGCAGAAATGTGTAAAAATTGCTAAGTGTTTTGCTGTATGCTTAAGAGTGCTGTTGTACGAGTGTGTGTAGCCAAAATTAGCCAAGTGTTTTTCAAACTAGCTCGCTACCCCTTTTAAAAATAGAAGTTAACTAGCCTAACTAACTGTCCGCAATTCGTGCCTTGCTCCCACGTTCTCCACAACGTCCATTTTCAGTCAAACACGTGCGAAATAATCGTGGAATATTCCTTAGTAACGTTGCCAAGACCAAGTCCAACTTGTTACTCCTGCAAAACAATACGAAATTCAAAGTGAACAATCGTTAGTACAAGGATCCTTAGGGTGATCCATGATCCTGATCCTAAAGCACTTCTGAGGATCACTATCTGTCATAGAAGTAAGGATCACTAAAAGGATAACACATGAGGATCACAGGCTACTAGAAAATCCTCCCCTAACAATTGCCCCCAAAATATAAGGAGTAATTATGTAAAATAAATGAGTTATATTTTGTTGATCTTATCCGCAACTAACTAACGGATATATAGCCGTTTAAATCGAACTATCCGTTGCAATCCTGACGTCACAGAAGTGACTACCCTGCAAGATCATGATTATAAATAGGAGATAGAGATAGGATCAATTTGCATTTAAATCTTAGAGAAACTCCCTTTATAATCTCATCCGAAGATCAAACAGGTATTCTTTCTTCATCTTCTTCCTTCTCTTACTCTGTTTTATTTCTTTTACCATCACTTCGTACAAAATGATGCTCCGGAACTCTCCCGCTAAGGATCACCAGAAAAACAGCCCACTGAAAAGTCAAGGAATCATCAAAGATTCTACAAAAGAACGCTGTTGTTTCACTAATCCACAGATCGATAGGATCCGCTATTGCTTCCCAGCGAACACCGTATTTAAATCCTTTGGTCCTACTGCTTTAAGTGATCACGTTTCTGAAACATGGGTTGCCTTTCCTGTTACTCCGTTTACCATAGGCTATACCTATCCTTTGCCAGCCTTTACCCAATCTTTCTTCTCTCTTACTGGCATTTCTTATATCCAAGCTATGCCAATGATCTGGAGGATTTTGTATACCCTTTAGAGGATCATTGAGCAGGAGGGGATTGACCTAGGAATGTCTGAGTTGGCCGAAATGTATGATCTTACTACCTTTGGATCCCACCGATACTTGTTCAAACGTAAGCCCGGTGAAGAACACCCAATTTTTAAAGCCACCAAGAACGACACCAACTGGAAACGGCGTTTCTTCTTCGTTCAAAGGGATTCTATCCCCAATGGAAAAGATCTACCAAGAAAATGGGCCACCCATGGTAGGATAGAGGATCCTGAGAAGGATCACCAAACAGTCTTCTACTTGTATAAGGATCACTAACACCCTTTTGCTTTTTGTTGTGCAGCTGTTACTGTCTCACATCTCATAGCATCTCCTGTTACTGAGGAAAGACTCGCTGCTTTCAGAAGACTTGGTCCTGAAACAAGATCATTCAAGACCATCATCCAGGATTCACAAGAGGTATCCTCAGGCTCAGTCACCATGTCAAGTAAGTATCATGTTTAAAAATTTAAATAATTAGTTAAATAGAAATAGGATAAGGATACTTATCTTGCTTTGATTGTGCAGGTGCTGGAAAAGCTTCTAAATCTGCTTCTAAGTTCAGTGTGACTGATCTGGATAACATCTGATCCTCCAAGAAAAAGCTTCCTGCTAGCCCATCCGCTTCAATCCCCAAGGCACCCTCAAAAGGAAGAGGAGGCAAGAAAAGAAAAACCTTCGAAACTGAGGATTTGCAAGGCCTACCCTTGATCCGCCACCAATTCCTTGAGTACTTCAATGAGGTAAGGATCACTATCCCTGCTTAGGTATCCAGCTTACTTAAGGATCACCCTGTCTTGAACTATTCTCTATCCTTTTTGCAGAAATTTGCCGAGATCGAGGACTATGTTGGGCACGTCGAGGAGCAGGACAAAAAGATTGCTGACCTCCAACAGGTCGCCTTGCTCAAGGATCTCAAAATTGCTGACCTCCAGAAAGATCTCCAAGATGTCAAGAATGAGATGGCCAAGGTGCTGATCAACTTTGATTATGAGAGGCATGAGATCACCCAGGATGCTAAAGTCTCTGCTGCCATAGCTATGTATAAGACCAAGATACAGATGGCTTCGGACGCTCAGGATCCAGACTTTGACTAGAGCTCTTGGGATGTGGAAGGCTGGAAAGCAAGGTTGGCTGAGCTGGACGATGAGGAAGAGGCTGAGGAGATCCTGATGTTTTGGTCAAAAATCACACAAGGATAATGTAACCAAACTTTATGAAAACGGGGTATGATGCTTGGTTAATTATGAAAGTAAAGGATCACTTCTATGATAAAGATGCAAAGACACGATGATTTATACGAGGAAAAAGCCCTTGATCAATGAATGATCTCCGGCATAAAAAACCTCGGGTGATGGCAACTACCGATCACCAACTTCAATATAACAAAAATATGATTACAACTTTGGATGATAATGAGCTGAGTACAAGGATCACTATTGCTTTTGGTGTCTAAGTGTGTGAGAGTTGCGTTGTATGTCGTGTGTGTTCTTCCGAATGAGGAAGGGTGGTACTTATACGTGTGTAGGTGACTTATTTTAGGTAGCTAAACTAATATTCAGCTCATTACCCCTTTAGAAATGAGATACAATCTAGCCTAAATAGCCGCCCATAAATCAAGCCTAGTTTCCATATCCTGTGCAACGTCTTTCTTCGATTAAGCTCTTGCCATATTTGTGAAGACGCGTCCCTGGATCATGATGTCTAGAGCATATCCTGCTAGATGTTCCTGCAAAACAATATTGTATTAAGCGGAAGTGGCCGTTAGTATGAGGATCACCATAATGTCCCATGATCCTGATCCTGAAGTTCTGCTGAGGATCACTGTCTGCCAAAGAAACAAGGATCACTGGTTAGGATCATGTATAAGGATCACCCATAATAAAAATCCAGCCCTAACACCTGACGATAGAGGCTGGAGGCAGTGGCAAGGATCATGGTGGTGAAGCTAGTGGAGCTGGAGGTGGTGATGCAGCAAAGGTGTAGGCTGCGTGATTGGGCAATGATGGACACTTCTAGACATAGCCGGAGCCCAATTTTTTAGTTTTGATGGTAGTTTTTGTTGAACAATTGTTGGTTTGTACTTTGAACAATAGTTTTAGGATTAAGGATCCAGGATCCTTCAGACAATAGGCAGGATTGCAAATGGTTGAGGGATCCTCTGTTTGGGGGATGAAGCCATTGTGATCCTGTCGCCCTTTAATTTCCTGCATGCTATGACCGCACAAACAATGGACACCCGTTGCCAACCCATGTGGACGGGCCACATTTTGCTGGTAGAAACGTGGGTTGGCAATCTTGACAACTTTTGGTGGTTTAAACTTTGTTAATAAACTAACTTTAATCTTTTGTGGCTTATCTTGTGTTGTTATCCTTGTTTATCTTTTTAATTTTCAATTGTACTGATATACACTTGTTTAAATAAGAAATCTTGAATAAGTTAGATTGAAAATATTTAGGATATGATCCAGGATCAAATATCCTATAGTTGAAAAATCCCAAAAAACAATATATTTTAAGGATCACAAGTTTAGTTGTCAAAATACAAGGGTTATTCAAATAAACAATGAACAAAATTAAAATAGTTAAGAATCATACCTGAGGATCCAAGTTAGGATCCTAACCCTTAATACCATAACTAGGATAACTCTAGGTAGCAAATCACCTTCCATGGTCAGCAATCGATATGCCCCCTTTCCTGCCTCAGCTTCAATCAGATAAGGGCCTTCCCATTTTGGTGCCAATTTTCCATCAGCAGGATTGGTGGTATTTTGAAATGCTTTCCTTAGTCCCATATCACCAGCTTGGAATTTACTGATCCTGACATTTTTGTTGTAAGCACCAGTCATTCTTTGTTGATAACTGGCCATTCTTATCCTAGCCAGATCCCTGATTTCTTCAATAGTATCCAGGTCTTGAACCAAGTTCTCATCATTTTCCTTAGGATCACGAATACTTATTCTAGCGGTTGGAACCACCATTTCTGTAGGGATCACTGATTCTGCCCCAAATACCAAAGAGAATGGAGTTTGGCCTGTAGCATTCTTGGGGGTTGTCCTATCAGCCCAAAGCACATAAGGTAGTTCTTCTACCCATTTCCCTTTTTTGGATCCATGCTTCTTCTTCAAATTGTTGATGATGATCTTGTTGGATGATTCTGCCTGACCATTAGCTTGTGGGTGGACTGGTGTTGATGTTATCATCTTAATCCCCCAGCTGTCACAAAAGTTAGTAGTTCTGCCCCCAATAAATTGGGAACCATTATCACATATAATTTCAGAAGGAATACCAAATCTAGTTATAATATTTCTTTTAATGAAGGATATAACTTCCTTTTCCCTGACTTGGGCAAAAGCTTCAGCCTCTATCCACTTGGAGAAATAATCAGTCATAGCAAGCATGAACACTTTTCCACCAGGTGCCTTAGGGAGCTTACCAACTATATCCATACCCCATCTCATAAATGGCCAAGAGGAGGGTATGGGATGCAAAAATTCGGCCGGCTGATGAAGGATATTGCTGTGTCTCTGACAAGGATCACACTTCTTAGCATACTCCACAACATCTCTTTTCATAGTTGGCCAATAGTATCCTGTCCTCAGGATCCTTGAGAATAATGCCCTGCCCCCAGTGTGGTTTCCACAATCTCCTTCATGGAAGTCTTTTAAAAGTTCTTGGATTTCAGGATCCTCAATGCATCTTAAATATGGTCCTGCAAGAGATCGCTTATACAACATATTATTTAAAATTGTGAACTGAGATACCTTAACTTTGAAAGCTCTAGGGTTTTCTCCTGTAGGAATCTCTCCATGTTGTAAGTATCTCATAATTGGGAGGATCCATGATCCTGGACGAGATCGGGTATCCTCACTAGGGATGACTGCAGAATCCTCTTTTATTTCCATAGCCACATGATCCTCGATGGCGGGAGCCAGGATATGGATAATGGGGATACTTATATCTTCCGGGATCTTCGAGGATGATCCTAAATTAGCCAATGCATCAGCTTCTGTATTTTCTTCCCTTGGTAGCTGTGTCAAACTAAAGGAAACAAAAGAGAGTGCCAATTCTTTGACTATCTCCAAATATTTGGTTAGCTTTTCACCTTTAATAGCATAGGATCCATTAAAGTGATTAGTGATTAGCAATGAATCTACATGTACCTCAAGATACCTGATCCCCATATGCTTAGCAATTTGCAAACCAGCTATCAAGGCTTCATATTCAGCCTCATTGTTAGTGTTTGGAACTCACAAGCTATAGAGTGGGGTATTATGTCCCCCTGTGGCGATTTTAGTAGTATTCCAAGCCCTGTGCCTTTGACATTTGAGGATCCATCGGTATAGAGTATCCAAGGATCCTTGGTCTCCTCTAGGTGCTGGACTTCCAATTCAGCTTCCTTTTGCAAATCACTACTGAAATCTGCCACAAAGTCAGCTAATGCTTGGGATTTACTGGCTGTCATAGGCTCATATCTTATATCATATGCACTAAGCTTCACTGCTGTTAGGGCTGGATTTTTGTGATACATGATCCTTACATGTGATCCTAACCAGTGATCCTTGTTTCTTTAGCAGATAGTGATCCTCAGCAGGACTTCAGGATCAGGATCATGGACCATCCCAGGATCCTCATGCTAACAGTTACCTTCATTGAATTAAATGTTGTTTTGCAGGAACATCTAGTAGGATCCGCTCTTAGCATCACAATCAAAGAACGCGTCTTTACAATTATAGCATGTGCTTAATCGGAGATGGACGTTGCAAAGGATATGGAAACTTGGCATGATTTAAGGGAGACAATTTAGGCTAGATTTGCTTTTATTTCTAAATGGGTAATGAGCTGATTATTAGTCTTTTTACCTAAAATAGGTCACCTACACTTGTATATATAAACACTCTTCCCCATTCGGAAGAACAGACAACACATTCTCACACGCTTAGACACACATTACGATAGTGATCCTTGTACTCAGCTCATTATCATCCGAAGTTGTAACCATATTTTGATATATTGAAGTTGGTGATCGGTAGTTGCCATCACCCGAGGTTTTTTATGCCGGAGATCATACATTGATCAAGGGCTTTTTCCTCGTATAAATCATTGTGTCTTTGCATATCGCATACTAAAGTGATCCTTTACTCTTTCAATAAACCAAGCATCATACCCCGTTTACATAGAGTTTGGTTGCATTATCCTTGTGTGATTTTTGACCAAAACAGTTTGGCGCCCACCGTGGGGCAATTGGTGCTTCATTCATAAGAAAGTTTTTCTGTTGGTGATCATTCCGGAAGTGTTGCATGGCTTCATCATTGAAGAATACTTCCACAGCGATGTCTGCAGTCAATTCATCTAATGGCATTCCACCTTTGCCTCCACCACCAGCTGGATCTCAGAAAAATGCTGAGAAGAGACCAACTCCTATCTTCTCTAAACCATCATCTTCTGCTCTAACTTCTTCTATTCCCAGTACTAGTGATATATTTACTTTGATTTTGCAGATGAGGGATCGTATGTAGCAGCAGGATGAAACTAATGACAGGATCCTCAAGGAAATCGGAGATCTCAAAAGGCAAAAGAAAACGGCAGAGGATCATTCCCCACTAATGCCCAAATCTTTGAATTTTGATACTCCGATGATTACTTCTCAGCCATCAGAGGTCCCAGACGTTCAGCACATGTGGGGATCAAGAGGAGTGCATTTCGGCCCAGCAGCAATGACTCAGGCATCAGGAACATATTTCCAACCGGCAGGATCCTACACTCAGCATATGGGATCCTTCATGAGCTTAGGATCCTCCTTTGTTCCAGGATCGTCCCAGGTTCTAGGATCCTCCTTTGTTCCAGGATCATCCCAGGTTCTAGGATCCTCCTTTGTTCCAGGATCATCCCAGGTTCAAGGATCCTCCTTTGTTCCGGGATCATCCCAGGTTCAAGGATCCCTTCAGATACCAGGATCCCTGAAGAATTTGCAAACAGGAAGTCCAGATGTCCATCAAGGAGATTTTATTCCAATGCAAACCATTGCTTCCACTGGTCCCTCCATCATCCCAGAATCCCTGCAACAAGGATTCACATCCAATGTTCCTAATTTGAACCCGATGGGAGGTAACACTTTTAATAATTCTTATACCACTAACCATGGATTCGTGCAGGATACAGGTATCAACCATGCTATGGCCAGAGAACTACAAAAATTGAAGGATATGATATCAAGTGTTCCAGGGGTAGTCAAACCTATCCCGGAAATTGCAGATGGAAGCCATAAGGTATCTCGTTTTGCACCACCAATTTGTGATGCTGAGATACCCAAAAGGTTCCATATCCCTACTATGAAGCTGTATGATGGTACAACGGATCCTGAGGAACACATAGCACAATACAGGGAGAGGATAGAGATCAATCCAATTCCAGAAAAATTAAAGGAAGCGTGCCTATGCAAAGGATTTGGATCCACTCTTACTGGATCAGCTCTTAAATGGCTGCTAAGTCTTCCCCCTTACTCTATTACCTCATTTGCTAATCTAGTTAATTTATTCAATAATCAATTCTCTTGTAGTAGAAAATTTGAAAGATTGACTAGTGATTTATATAGGGTAACTCAGGGTCATAATGAATCATTAAGGGACTATATAACCAAATTCAGTAAAGAATCCTTGGACATTCCCAACTTGGATATGGCCACAGCTGTTGAGGCCTTCAAAATGGGATTGCTTAGGGATTCATTGTTCTATGATGATCTTGTTATGACACCATGCAGGAACCTAGATGAAGTAAGAACTCGTGCACTCAGGTTCATCCGGCTAGAGGATGACAAAAGGACCCAGGAAAGACAAGTAGGATCCTCAAAACAAGAAAAGCAAGGATCCACTTTCAAAAGCAACAGATTCAAATCCTACAATAGGATTGACAACCAGAACGTGGATGCCGTTGACCAAGAAGAGGATGATGAGGATTATCCTCCGATTTCTGAATATTGTTTTTCCGTTGATAATCATGAACTAATCCTTGCAATGCAGAATCTAGGAGAAAAAGCCAGATGGCCCAGAAAAAACGACAAACCAACTGGAACTAAAGACAAGTCAAAGTGGTGTGCATACCACGAGGATTTCGGCCATTAAACTGAAGAATGCATCGCATTGAGAAAGGAAATTGGATATCTGCTAAGCAAGGGGCATCTAAAAGAGTTGTTGGGAAGAAAAAAGCAAAGGACTCAGGATCCTGAAAGGATCCCTGAGAAAGCTCCAGCTCCTCCGGCGAATGCACAAGTGATCAACTTTATTTCTGGAGGATCAGACATCTGTGGTACATCCTTCTCGGCGGCCAAAAGGCATGCAAAGGAAGCAAAAATGGATAATGGAGAGAGACCTATTCGAACATCAAGTGTCTCAGAAGGAAAGACGATAACGTTTGATGAGGATGATCGCATTAACATCCAGGATCCTCATCATGATAGTTTAGTTATTACTCTCTTTATCTCTAACCATTTTGTCCGCAGGATCCTTATCGATGGAGGAAGCTCAGTGAACATTATCCAGCTTGATGTTCTGAAGAAAATGGGTATCCCAGAATCAGACATCACACCAAGATCCTCCGTGCTTGTAGGATTCAGTGGAGAAACGAAGAAAACTCTGGGGGACATCAAACTCCCAATCTACGTGGAAGGATTACATAATTATCAAAAATTTCGTGTTATTGACTGTTTATCTTGTTGCAATGTTATCCTTGGCAGGCCCTGGATACATGATATGAAAGCAGTCCCATCCACCTATCATCAATGTGTGAAACTCCCTAGCCCATGGGGGATAATCAAGATCGACAGTGATCAGCAGGAGGCTAAGAATTGTTATACCTCATCCATGAAGCCAACCTCGAAGCCAAGGGAGCAATAGCAATTACAGTATCCTCCGAGGAATGTCTTGGAGGCAAGGGAACAAGATGTGGACGAAATCCTCTTGGATCCTAGTGATCCTGAATCAAAAATCTATATCGAATCAGGGATCCTTGGCAAAATGAAAGAAGACATAATATCCTTCCTCAAAAGAAGAAAATCTACCTTTGCATGGAAGCACGAAGATATGACAGGTATATCTAAGGATATCATCACTCATAAACTTGGCATTGACAGGTCTATCAAACCAATCCATCAAAAAAGGAGGAAGTTTGCACCAGAAAGGAATGCCATTATCCAAGAAGAAGTAGAGAGACTACTTCTAGCAGGTATGATCAGAGAGGTAAAATATCCAAAATGGTTAGCCAATGTGGTCGTTGTCCAAAAGAAAAACGGAAAGTGGAGGGTATGTGTCGATTTCACTGATCTGAATAAGGCATGTCCCAAGGATCCTTTCCCATTACCCCACATTGACTCCATGGTGGATGCAACGGCGGGGCATGAACTGTTGACCTTTATGGATGCATCATCTGGATTCCAACAAATTCAGATGGAACCATCCGACCAAGAGGATACGGCCTTTATGACCCCAACCGGTTTGTATTGTTATATTGCCATGCCTTTTGGACTAAGAAATGCAGGTGCAACATATCAAAGGCTGGTGAATATGATGTTCAAAGATCAAATTGGACAAACTATGGAAGTATACATAGATGATATGGTAGTCAAATCAAAGAAAGCTGAGGATCACCTAAGGGATTTGGAAGAAGCATTTGATATCCTTGATAATTATAACATGAAGCTTAATCCTTCAAAATGCCACTTTGGTGTTAAAGCAGGTAAATTCTTAGGATATATGGTAACCCAGAGGGGCATTGAAGCAAGCCCTGAACAAATCAAAGCATTGGTGAATATCAAATCCCCTGCCAACGCTAAGGATGTGCAAAGGCTAACAGGCAGGATAGCAGCTCTAAACAGATTCATATCCAAATCCTCAGAAAAGTGTAAAGAATTCTATGATATCCTAAGAAAGAACAAGAAATTCGAATGGACTGAAAAGCATGAGAATGCTTTACAAGCCCTAAAAGAATACATGTCCTCAGCCCCAGCATTGATGAAGCCAGAAAAAGGAGATGTATTATCCTTATACCTTGCGGTATCCTCAAAAGCAGTAAGTGCAGTCCTTGTTAAGGATCATGAAGGTACACAATATCCTGTCTATTATGTAAGTAAGAGTTTACTTGATGCAGAATCCAGGTACTCACACCTTGAGAAACTTATTCTTGCACTAATTATGGCATCAACTAAGTTAAGACATTATTTTGAAACTTACACTATCGTTGTTAGAACTAATTTTCCAATCAAGAATGTCCTCAGGAAACCAGAGATGTCCGGAAGAATGGCTAAGTGGGCAGTAAAGCTTAGTGCCCATGATATAAGATACGAGCCTAGAACAGCAATCAAATCCCAAGCACTAGCTGACTTTGTGGCTGATTTCAGTAGTGATCTACAAAAGGAAGCAGAATTGGAAGTCCAGCAGCTGGATGAGACCAAGGATCCTTGGATACTACACACTGATGGATCCTCAAATGTCAAGGGCACAGGGCTCGGGATACTACTAAAATCGCCACAGGGGGACATAATACCCCACTCCATAGCCTGTGAGTTCCAAGCAACTAACAATGAGGCTGAATATGAAGCCTTAATTGCTGGCTTGCAAATTGCTAAGGATATGGGGGTGAAATATCTTAAAGTATATGTGGACTCATTATTGATCACCAATCACTTTAATGGATCCTATGCTGCTAAAGGTGAAAAACTAACCAAATATTTAGAGATAGTCAAGGAATTGGCACTCTCTTTTGTCTCTTTCAGCTTAACACAGGTACCAAGGGAGGAAAACACAGAAGCTGATGCATTGGCCAACCTAGGATCATCCTTGAAGATTCCAGAAGATATAAGTATCCCTATCATCCATATCCTGGCTCCTGCTATTGAAAATCAGGTGGCCATGGAAATAGAAGAGGATACTGCAGTGATCCCTAGTGAAGAAGCTCAATCTTATTCAGGATTATGGATCTCACCAATCATGAGATACTTGCAATACGGGGAGATTCCGATGGGAGAAAATCCTAGAGCTTTCAGGATTAAGGTATCTCAATTCACAATTTTGAAAAATGTATTATATAAGCGATCTCTTGCAGGACCATATTTAAGATGTATCGAGGATCCTGAAATTGAAGAAGTGTTGAGAGACTTCCATGAGGGAGATTGTGGAAACCACACTGGGGGCAGAGCATTATTCTCAAGGATCCTTAGAATAGGATACTACTGGCCAACTATGAAAAGGGATGCTGTAGAATATGCTAAGAAGTGTGATCCTTGTCAAAGACACAGCAATATCCTCCATCAGCCAGCTGAATTTTTACACCCAATACCATCCTCTTGGCCATTCATGAGATGGGGAATGGATATAGTTGGCAAGCTTCCTAAAGCACCTGGTGGAAAAGTATTTATGCTTGCCATGACTGACTACTTCTCCAAATGGATAGAAGCTGAAGCCTTTGCTCAAGTCAGAGAAAAGGAAGTTATATCCTTTATTAAAAGAAACATTATAACTAGATTTGGCATTCCCTCTGAAATTGTATGTGATAATGGTTCCCAATTCATTGGGAGCAGAACCACTAACTTTTGTGACAGTTGGGGAATTAAGATGATAACATCAACACCAGTCCATCCACAAGCCAATGGTCAAGCAGAATCATCCAACAAGATCATCATCAACAATCTGAAGAAGAAGCTAGGATCCAAGAAGGGGAAGTGGGCAGAGGAATTGCCTTATGTGCTGTGGGCTGATAGGACAACTCCCAAGAATGCCACTGGTCAAACACCTTTCTCTTTAGTATTTGGGGCTGAAGCAGTGATCCCAACAGAAATGGTAGTTCCAACTGCTAGAACAAGTACTCGTGATCCTGAAGAGAATGCTGCAATCTTAGCTCAAGACTTGGATACTATTGAGGAAATCAGGGATTTGGCTAGGATAAGGATGGCAAGCTACCAACAAAGAATGGCTGGTGCTTACAATAAAAATGTCAGGATAAGGAAGTTCCAAGTCGGGGATATGGTGTTGAGAAAAGCATTCCAAAACACTATCAATCCTACTGACGGGAAGTTAGCACCAAAGTGGGAAGGCCCTTACTTGATCGAAGCCGAAGCAGGAAAGGGGGCATACAGATTGCTAACCATGGAAGGAAATTTGTTACCAAGAGCCTGGAAGGTCGTTCACTTAAAAAAAATATTTCATGTGAACAGGATCCTCCAAGCATATGATCCTTACACTGGAAGCATCCTCGAAGGATCCCGGCGATATCAGTGATCCTTACTCTGGTAAAGTCCTTATCTCAGAACTTTTACGTTTTCTTATTTTTACCAAAGGATAAGGATCATGCATCCTTCATCCTCTTCTCACGGACCATTTGAGTTATGATAGTCCAGGTATCTTCAGCATATCGTTAAAGATCTTCAAAAGCACCACAGATCCTTGGGTTCAACCCCAGTTATCCTTGGGCTTGTCCCCAGTTTTCGCCAGTAGCGCACGATGATCCTGGTATAGTTCACGTCTTTGGGACCAGTACCCACTTTCGGGGCTGACAACCTCATCGTACTGGCAATACCTCGGATCCTACGTATAATGGTAGACGTACCATACATCCGTTCCTAAGGTTTCTAACGTTTTCACGTTAGCTAAGGTTTTGACATTCTCATGTCACTAAGTTTGGATAGTCGCCAGTAAGGGCCATACTCCAGTTTACATACGATCCTCTGGGCTTGTCCCCAGTTATCCTTTGGGCTTGTCCCCAGTTATCCTTTGGGCTTGTCCCCAGTGATCCTTTGGGATTATCCCCAGTTACCCTTTGGGCATGTCCCCAGCTACTAACTTATCTTTTACATTGGCTTAGTCCCAAGTTATGTTTCATTTTTCAGGTTTTCAAAGCACATAAGGATCCTTAATCCTTATTATCCATTAAAATCTCATCTACGGTTATCTTGATTAAAGGTTAGGATCCTAACTTGGATCCTCAGGTATGATCCTTGACTATTTTGATTATACTGAACAACCCTTACACTTTGACAACTAAACCTATGATCCTTGAAATTGATTGCTTCAAAAATCTTCAGTGTCAGGATATTTGATCTAGGATCATATCCTAAATTTATTAAACATGGTTTGCTCAACTCTTGTTACTCTAACAAATATATTTCTAAAACAACTGGAAAATAAAGAGGATAAATAAAGGATAACAACACGAGATAAGCCAGAAAGATTAAAGTTATATTATTAACAAAAGGATCTTAAACCCTTTCAAAAAGTTGTCAAAATTGCCAACCCACATTTCTACCAGCAAAACGTGGCCCGTCCACATGGGTTGGCAAAGGGTGCCCATTGTCTATGCGGTCTTAGCAGGTGCAGGAAATTAAAGGCAGCAGGATCACAAAGGCTTCATCCCCCAAACAGAGGATCCCTCCACCATTTGCGATCCTACCTATTGTCCAAAGGATCCAGGATCCTTAACCCTAAAAACTATTGTTTAAGTTACAGACCATAAATTGTTTCAAACATCAACAACCACAAAAACCACTTCCAAACCTAAAAAAAATTGGGCTCCGGCCTAGTCACAAATATCCATCACCGCCCAATCCAGCAGCTCAAACCTTTGCTGCTCCATCACCACTAGCTTCCCCACCTTGATCCTTGCCAGCATCACCACCTTCAAGCATAGGGATATCCTCAGCTTCATCATCGTCCTCCAATTCCGCCAGCCTTGCCTTCCAACCCTCCACATCCCATGAGCTCTTGTCGAAGGCAGGATCCTGAGCCTCCGCAGCCATCTGTAGTTGTATCTTATACATAGCAATCGCGGCAGAGACCTTGGCATCCTGGGTGATCTCCTGCTTTTCGCCATCCATGTTGATCAGCATTTGAGCAGCCTCATCCTTTGTAGCCCGGAGCTCCTTCTCAAGATCAGCTATCTTAAGATCCTTCAACACGCCCATTTGTTGAAGGTCGGCGATTTGGCTTTCCTGATCCTCGACATGGCCAAGGTAGGTCTCTACTTCAGCAAGTTTCTGCAAAAAGGAAAAAGGTAAGATCAGGACCAGGTGATCCTCAAAGAAATAGAATACACAGACAGAATACTCAAGTAGGATAGCCAACAGGGGCAATGATCCTTACTTCATTAACATAATCAAGAAACTGCTGGCGGAGCAGGGGAAATCCTTGGAGATCCTCAGAAGTCTTTCTCTTCTTTCCCTTACCCCTAACAGGTGCTTTAGGGGCCGAAGCAGAGGGACTGGCAACAGAAGTCTTCTTTCTTGAAGACTTGACATTGGCGAGATCATCAATCCCAAACTTGGAGGCAGACTTGGCAGACTTAGCAGATTTCCCAGCGCCTACACAATCAAAACAAGATAAGTTTCCTAACTAATTTAACAGTCTTGCATAGAACTTACTTTTTGATAAGGATACTTACTTGACATTGTGGCAGATGCGGAGGATACTTCTTGTGAATCCTGGATGGTGACTTGAAAACTTCTGGTCTCAGGATCAAGCTTTTTGAAAGCTAAAACTCTCTCTCTTGCAGCAGGGGTTAACTTGAGATGAGCAACGGATATAGCTGAAAAAACACAAAAGACAAAGGAAACATTAGTGATCTTCATCATAAGAAACAAGTCTGATGGTGATCCTTCTAGGATCCTCTATCCTACCATGAGTAGCCCACTCCTTGGGCAGATCCTTCCCGTTAGGGATGGTATCCCTCCTAACAAAGAAGAATCGTCGCTTCCAGTTGGTATCATTTTTGGTGACCTTAGAAACAGGGTGATCCTCCCCGGCTTTCCGTTTCAGCAAATATCGATAGGAACCAAACGTGGTAAGATCATAAAGCTCAGCCAGCTCTGCCATCCCTAAGTCAATCCCCTCCTGCTCGATGATCCTCTCGAAGGTATACAAAACCCTCCAGATCATCGGCATGGCTTGGATATAAGATATGCCGGTCAAGGAAAAGAAGGATTGGGTGAAGGCTGGAAAAGGATACGAATATCCTATGGTAAACGGAGTTGCAGGAAAGGCCACCCAGATGTCGGAAACAAAATCGCTTAAAGCGGTGGAAGTGAATGACTTGAAGATAGCATCCGCCGGAAAACAGTGACGGATCCTATCAACATGAGCATCGGTGAAGCAGCATCTCTCGGTAGGAGAGTCTTTAATGATCCCTTGGCTTTTCAGGGGACTGCTCTTCTTGTGATCCTTGTGAGGGGAATTTCGGAGCAACATACTCATGGCAGAATAAAAATAGGGGAGCAGAAAAACAGAGCAAGAGAAGGAAGAAAGAGAAGAGAAGAGAATACCTGATCGATCTTTGGTAGAGATTATAAAGGGAGTATATCTTGAATTTAAATGCAGATTGATCCTAACCCTATCTCCTATTTATAATCATGATTTGCAGGGATGTCACTTCAGTGACGTAAAGGTTGCAACGGCTAGTCCGGTTATAACGGCTAGTTATCCGAGTCACCCGTTGCAGATAAGATCAAAGCAAAATATAACTCGTTAATTTACAATAAACTCCTTATATTTTGGGGGCAATTGTTAGGGCTGGATTTTTGTGATACATGATCCTTACATGTGATCCTAACCAGTGATCCTTGTTTCTTTAGCAGATAGTGATCCTCAGCAGGACTTCAGGATCAGGATCATGGACCATCCGAGGATCCTCATGCTAACAGTTACCTTCATTGAATTAAATGTTGTTTTGCAGGAACATCTAGTAGGATCCGCTCTTAGCATCACAATCAAAGGACGCGTCTTTACAATTATAGCATGTGCTTAATCGGAGATGGACGTTGCAAAGGATATGGAAACTTGGCATGATTTAAGGGCGACAATTTAGGCTAGATTTGCTTTTATTTCTAAAGGGGTAATGAGCTGATTATTAGTCTTTTTACCTAAAATAGGTCACCTACACTTGTATATATAAACACTCTTCCCCATTCGGAAGAACAGACAACACATTTCTCACACGCTTTGACACACGATACTATAGTGATCCTTGTACTTAGCTCGTTACCATCTGAAGTTGTAAAAATATTGTTTGTTATATTGAAGCTTGGTGATCGGTAGTTGCCATCACCCGAGGTTTTTTATGCCGGAGATCATTCATTGATCAAGGGCTTTTTCCTCGTATAAATCCTTGTGTCATTTGCGTATTTTACATCAAAGTGATCCTTTACTTTGTTCATCATACCAAGCATCATTCCCCGTTTACAAAGAGTTTGGTTGCATTATCCTTGTGTGATTTTTGACCAAAACAACTGCCCACTTAGCCATCCTTCTTGACATTTTGGGTTTCCTGAGGACATTCTTAATTGGAAAATTAGTTTTAACAATAATAACATGAGTTTCAAAATAATGTCTTAATTTAGTAAATGCCATAATTAAAGCAAGGATAAGCTTTTCTAGGTGTGAATACCTGGATTCGGCATCAAGTAAACTCTTACTTACATAATAGACAGGATGTTGTGTACATTCGTGATCCTTAACAAGGACTGCACTTACTGGTTTTAAGGATACTGCAAGATATAAGGATAGCACATCTCCTTTTTCTGGTTTCATCAAGGCCGGGGCTGAGGATAGGTAATCCTTGAGAGCTCTTAAGGCACTTTCATGCTTCTCAGTCCACTCAAATTTCTTGTTCTTCCTTAGGATATCATAGAATTCCTTGCATTTCTCTGAGGATTTGGATATAAATCTGTTCAAAGCTGCGATCCTGCCTGTTAGCCTCTGGACATCCTTAGCATTGGCAGGAGATTTGATATTCACTAAAGCTTTGATTTGTTCTGGGCTGGCTTCAATGCCTCTCTTTGTCACCATATATCCTAAGAATTTACCTACTTTAACACCAAAGTGACATTTTGAAGGATTAAGTATCATGTTATATTTGTCAAGGATATCGAATGCTTCCTCCAAGTCCCTTAGGTGATCCTCAGCCTTTCTGGATTTTACCACCATATCATCTATGTAAACCTCCATAGTTTGTCCAATCTGATCCTTGAACATCATATTCACCAGCCTTTGATAAGTTGCACCTGCATTCCTTAGTCCAAATGGCATAGCAATATAACAATATATACCGGTTGGAGTCATAAAGGCCGTATCCTCTTGATCAGATGGTTCCATCTGAATTTGTTGAAATCCAGATGAAGCATCCATAAAAGTTAACAGTTCATGACCCGCCGTTGCATCCACCATGGAGTCAATGTGGGGTAATGGGAAAGGATCCTTGGGACATGCCTTATTTAAATCTGTGAAATCGACACATACCCTCCACTTTCCGTTTTTCTTTTGAACAACAACCACATTGGCCAGCCATCTTGGATACTTGACCTCTCTAATCATACCTGCTCGGAGCAATTTCTCTACCTCTTCCTGGATAATGGCATTTCTTTCTGGTTTAAACTTCCTCCTCTTTTGATGGATTGGTTTGAATGACCTGTCAATGCCAAGTTTATGAGTGATGATATCTTTAGATATACCTGTCATATCTTCATGTTTCCATGCAAAGGTAGTTCTCCTCCTTTTGAGGAAGGATATGAGGTCTTCTTTCATTTTGCCAAGGATCCCTGATCCTATATAGACCTTAGATTCAGGATCATCAGGATCCACAAGGATTTCTACTACATCCTGCTCTCTTGCCTCCAAGACATCCCTTGGAGGATACTTTGATTGCTATTGCTCTCTTGATTTTGAGGCTGGTTTCATCGATGAAGTGTAACAGTTCTTAGCCTCCTGCTGATCACTATCAATCTTCACTATTCCCCAAGGACTAGGGAGCTTCACACATTGATGGTAGGTGGATGGGACTGCCTTCATATCGTGTATCCAAGGCCTGCCAAGGATAACATTACAACAAGATAAACAGTCAATAACACAAAATTTTTGATAAGAATGTAGGCCTTCGATATAGATTGGGAGTTTAATGTCCCCCAGAGTATTCTTAGTTTCGCCACTGAATCCCACGAGCACAGAGGATCTTGGTATGATATCGGACTCAGGGATATTCATCTTCTTGAGAACATCAAGCTGGATAATGTTCACAGAGCTCCCTCCATCTATAAGGATCCTGCGAACAAAATGGTTAGAAATAAAGAGAGTAATAACCAGACCATCGTGATGAGGATCCTGGATATCAACACGATCATCCTCATTAAAGGTTATGACTTTTCCTTCGGAGACACTTGATGTTCGAATGGGTCTATCTCCACTATCCATCTTGGTTTCCTTTGCATGCCTTTTAGCTGCTGAGAAGGATGTGCCACAAATGTCTGATCCTCCAGAAATAAAGTTTATTACTTGTGCATCTGCTGGAGGGGCCGGAGCTTTCTCAAGGATCCTTTCAGGATCCTGAGTCCTTGACTTTTTTCTCCCCAATAATTCTTTCAAATGCCCCTTGCTCAACAAGTATCCAATTTCTTTTCTCAGTGAGATGCATTCTTCTGTGAGATGCCCAAAATCTTCATGGTATGCACACCACTTTGATTTATCTTTAGTTGCAGCTGGTCTGTCATTTTTCCTGGGCCATCTAGCTTTATCACCTAAATTCTGCATCGCAAGGATTAGTTCATTGTTATCAACAGAAAAACAATATTCAGAAATTGGAGGATAATCCTCGTCATCCTCTTCTTGATCAACAGCATGCACATTCTGGTTATCAGATTTGTTATAGGATCTGAATTTGTTGTTCTTGAACGAGGATCCTTGCTTTTCTTGTTTTGAGGATCCTGCTAATCTCTCCTGGATCCTCTTATCATCCTCTAGCCGGATGAACCTGAGTGCCCGGGTTCTTACCTCATCTAGGTTCCTGCATGGTGTCATAACAAGATCATCATAGAACAATGAATCCCTAAGCAATCCCATTTTTAGGAATGTCTAAGGATTCTTTACTAAATTTAGTGATATAATCCCTTAATGATTCATTATGACCCTGGGTTATCCTATATAGATCACTAGTTAAACGTTCAAATTTTCTACTACAAGAAAACTGATTATTAAATATGTTAACTAGATTAGCAAATGAGGTAATAGAGTAGGGGGGAAGACTTAGCAGCCATTTGAGAGCTGATCCAGTAAGAGTGGATCCAAATCCCTTGCACAGACATGCTTCCTTTAACCTTTCTGGGATTGGATTGACCTCCATCCTCTCCCTGTATTATGCTATGTGTTCTTCAGGATCCGTTGAACCATCATACAACTTCATGGTTGGCACGTGGAACCTCTTGGGTATCTCAGCATCACAGATTGGTGGTGCAAAACGAGATATCTTATGGCTCCCATCTGCAATCTCCGGGATTGGTTTGACCACTCCTGGAACACTTGATATCATATCCTTACTTTTGCAATTCTCTGGCCATGGCATGATTGATACCTGTATCCTGCATGAATCCATGGTTAGTAGTAAGAGAATTATTAAAAGTGTTACCTCCCAACGGGTTCAAATTAGGAACACCGGATGTGAACCCATATTGTTGGGACTCTGGAATGATCGAAGGACCAGTAGAAGCAATGGTCTGCATTGGAATAAAATCTCCCTGATGGATATCTGAACTTCCTGATTGCAAACTCCTTAAGGATCCCGGTATCTGGAAGGATCCATGAAACTGGGATGATCCTGATAGGAGGATCCTTGAACCTGGGAGGATCCTGGAACATAGGAGGATCCTTGAATCTGGGAGGATCCTGGAACATAGGAGGATCCTTGAACCTGCGAGGATCCTGGAACATAGGAGGATCCTTGAACCTGCGAGGATCCTTGAAATGGCCAGAACCCTTGAATCTGCTGCGCTCCTGGGTATCCTCCTGAGCTTGTGAAGGATCCTGCATGCTGAGGATGGGATCCTGCTGGTTGGAAGTGCGATCCTGAGGCCTGAGTCATTGTTGTTGAACCATAGTGCACTCCTTTTGGTCCTCCCACATATTGAACGTCTGGAATCACTGAAGGCTGAGAAGTTATCACTGGAGTATCAAAATTCAAAGATCTGGGCACTAGTGGGGAATGATCCTCTGCCGATCTCTTTTGTTTCTTGATGTCTCCAATTTCTCTACGAATCCTCTCATTGGTCTTATCCTGCTGCTGTATATGATCTTTCATCTGCAAAATCAGAGTAAACAAGTCACTAGTAGTAGGAGTATAAGAAGCAGAAGAAGTTGGAGGTTTTGAGAAAATGGGAGTTGGTTTCTTCTCAGCATTTTTCTGAGGTCCAGCAGGTGGTGGAGGCAAAGGTGGAATGCCCTGAGATGAATTGACCGCAGACATTGCAGTAGAAGTATTCTTTGATGATGAAGCCATGTACTTGAATGCAATGAACCGGAATGATCACAAATAGAAGAACTTCTTAGGAATGAAGCACCAATTGCCCCACGGTGGGCGCCAAACTTGTTTTGGTCAAAAATCACACAAGGATAATGCAACCAAACTTTATGTAAATGGGGTATGATGCTTGGTTTGTAGAAAAAGTAAAGGATCACTTCAACGTGAAATATGCAAAGACACAATGATTTATACGAGGAAAAAGCCCTTGATCAATGTATGATCTCCGGCATAAAAAACCTCGGGTGATGGCAACTACCGATCACCAAACTTCAATATAAGAAAAATAGTTACAACTTTGGATGATAATGAGCTGAGTACAAGGATCACTATAGTTTCGAGTGTCTAAGCGTGTGAGAGTTGTGTTGTGTCTTCTTCCGAATGAGGAAGAGTGTTATATATACAAGTGTAGGTGACCTATTTTAGGTAAAAAGACTAATAATCAGCTCATTACCCCTTTAGAAATAAAAGTAAATCTAGCCTAAATTATCGCCCTTAAATCATGCCAAGTTTCCATATCCTTCACAACGTCCATCTCCGATTAAGCACATGCCATAGTTGTAAAGACGTGTCCTTTAATTGTGATGCTTAAGAGCGGATCCTGCTAGATGTCCTGCAAAACAACATTAAATTCAACGAAAGCAACTGTTAGCATGAGGATCCTATGATGGTCCGTGATCCTGATCGTGGAACTCTGCTGAGGATCACTATCTGCCAAAGAAACAAGGATCACTGGTTAGGATCACATGTGAGGATCATGTATTGTAAAAATCCAGCCCTAACAATTGCCCCCAAAATATAAGGAGTGATTTTGTAAATAAATGAGTTATATTTTGTTCTGATCTTATCTTCAACGGACAATTCGGGTAACTAGCCGTTATAACCGGACTAGCCGTTGCGATCATTACGTCACTGAAGTGACATCCCTGCAAATCATGATTATAAATAGGAGATAGGGTAAGGATCGATTTGCATTTAAATTCAGGATATACTCCCTTTATAATCTCCACCGAAGATTGATCAGGTATTCTCTTTCTTTCTTCCTTTTCCTACTCTGTTTTTTTTTCTCTGCTCTTGCTCTGTTTTTGTTTCTCCACAAGTATGTTGCTCCGAAATTCTCCCCATAAGGATCACGAGAAGAGTAGTCCCCTGAAAAGCCAAGGGATCATTAAGGACTCTCCTACGGAGAGATGCTGCTTTACCGATGCTCATGTAGATAGGATTCGTCATTGCTTTCCGGCGGATGCTGTTTTCAAATCCTTCACATCCACTGCTTTGAGTGACTTTGTTTCAGACGCCTGGGTGGTCTTTCCTGCAACTCCGTTTACCATAGGATATTCGTATCCTTTTCCGGCCTTCACCCAATCTTTCTTTTCTTTGACCGGCATATCTTATATCCAAGCTATGCCGATGATCTGGAGGGTCTTGTATACCTTCGAGAGGATCATCGAGCAGGAGGGGATTGATTTAGGGATGGCAGAGCTGGCCGAGCTTTATGATCTTACCACGTTTGGTTCTCATCGATACTTGCGGAAACGGAAGGCCGGGGAGGATCACCCTGTTTTAAAGGTTACCAAAAATGATACAAACTGGAAGCGTCGTTTCTTCTTTTTGAGGAGGGATACCCTCCCTAATGGGAAGGATCTGCCCAAGGAGTGGGCCACCCATGGTAGGATAGAGGATCCTGGAAGGATCACCATCAGACTTGTCTCTTATGATGAGGATCACTAATGTCTTTCTTTGTTTTTTGTTTATTGTGCAGCTATCTCCATTGCTCATCTCAAGTTAACCCCTGCTGCCAGAGAGAGGGTCTTAGCTTTCAAGAAGCTTGATCCTGAAATCAGAAGTTTTCAAGTCACCGTCCAAGATTCACAAGAAGTATCCTCCGCATCTGCCACTATGTCAAGTAAGTATCCTTATTAAAAAGTAAGTTATATGTAAGACTGTTTAGTTAGTAAGGGAACTTATCTTGTTTTGATTGTGTAGGCGCTGGGAAACCTGCTAAGTCTGCCAAGTCTGCCTCCAAGTTCGGGATTGATGAACTTGCCAATGTCAAGTCTTCAAGAAAGAAGACTTCTGTTGCCAGTCCCTCTGCTTCGGCCCCTAAAGCACCTGTTAGGGGTAAGGGGAAGAAGAGAAAGACTTCTGAGGATCTCCAAGGATTTCCCCTGATCCGCCAACAGTTTCTCGAGTATGTCAATGAGGTAAGGATCATTGCCCCTGTTGGTTATCCTTCTCGAGTATCCTGCTTGTGTATTCTGCCTGTATATCCTGCTTCTTTGAGGATCACCTGATCCTGAACTTACCTTTTTTTCTCTTTTGCAGAAAACTTGCTGAGATTGAGACCTACCTTGGCCATGTCGAGGATCAGGAAAGCCAAATCGCCGACCTCCAACAAATGGGCGTGTTAAAGGATCTCAAGATAGCCGATCTTGAGAAGGAACTCCGGGCTACAAAGGATGAGGCTGCTCAAAGGCTGATTGACATGGATGGCGAGAAGCAGGAGATCATCCAGGATGCCAAGGTCTCTGCCGCAACTGCTATGTACAAGATACAACTACAAATGGCTGCGGAGGCTCAGGATCCTGCCATTGACAAAAGCTCATGGGACGTGGAGGGTTGGAAGGCAAGATTGGCAGAGCTGGAGGATGAGGACGAAGCAGAGGAGATCCCAATGCTGGAGGGCGGTGATGCTGACAAGGATCAGGGTGGAGAAGCTGGTGGTGATGGAGCAGCAAAGGTGTGAGTTGCTGGATTGGGCGATGATGGATATTTCGAGACTAGGCCGGAGCCCAATTTTTTGAGTTTGGTAGTGGTTTGTTTGTGGTTGTTGATGTTTGAAACAATTATGGTTTGTAACTTGAACAATAGTTTTTAGGGTTAAGGATCATGGATCCTTTGGACAATAGGTAGGATTACAAAAGGTGGAGGGATCCTCTGTTTGGGGGATGAAGCCTTTGTGATCCTGCCGCCTTTAATTTCCTGCACCTGCTAAGACCGCATAGACAATGGACACCCTTTGCCAACCCATGTGGACGGGCCACGTTTTGCTGGTAGAAATATGGGTCGGCAATTTTGACAACTTTTTGAAAGGGTTTAAGATCCTTTTGTTAATAATATAACTCTAATCTTTCTGGCTTATCTCGTGTTGTTATCCTTTATTTATCTTCTTATTTCCCAGTTTTTAGAAACATATTTGTTAGAGTAACAAGAGTTGAGCAAACCATGTTTAATAAATTTAGGATATGATCCTATATCAAATATCCTATCATTGAAAATTTTCAAGGATCATAGTTTTAGTTGTCAAAGTGTAGGGGTTGTTTAGTATAATCAAAATAGTCAAGGATCATACCTGAGGATCCAAGTTAGGATCCTAACCTTTAATCAAGATAACCATAAGTGAAATTTTAATGGATAATAAGGATTAAGGATCCTTATTTGTTTAACTTCGAGAACCTGAAAAATGGAACATATCTTGGGACTAAGCCAATGTAAAAGATAAATTAGTAGCTGGGGACATGCCCAAAGGATAACTGGGGATGATCCCAAAGGATCACTGGGGACAAGCCCAAAGGATAACTGGGGACAAGCCCGAAGGATAACTGGGGACAAGCCCAAAGGATCGTATGTAAACTGGAGTATGGCCCTTACTGGCGACTATCCAAACTTAGTGACATGAAAATGTCAAAACCTTAGCTAACGTGAAAACGTTAGAAACCTTATGAACGGATGTATGGTACGTCTACCATTATACGTAGGATCCTGGGTATAGCCAGTACGATGAGGTTGTCAGCCCCGGAAGTGGGTACTGGTCCCAAAGACGTGAACTATATCAGGATCATCGTGCGCTGCTGGCGGAAACTGGGGATAATCCCAAGGATAACTGGGGACAAGCCCAAGGATCTGCGTTGCTTTTGAAGATCTTTGACGATATGCTGTAGATACCTGAACTATCATAACTCAAATGGTTCGTGAGAAGAGGATGAAGGATACAGGATCCTTATCCTTTGGTAAAAAGTAAGGAAATGTAAATGTTTTAAGATAAGGACATTACCAGATTTAGGATCACTGACATCACCGGGATCCTTCGAGGATACTTCAATAAAAGGATCACATGCTTGAAGGATCATGTTCACATAAAGTATCTCTTTAAGTGAACAGCATTCCAGGCTCTTGGTAACAAGTTTCCTTCCATGGTTAGCAATCTGTATGCCCCCTTTCCTGCTTCAGCTTCAATCAAGTAAGGGCCTTCCCACTTTGGTGCTAACTTCCCGTCAGCAGGATTAATAGTGTTTTGGAATGCTTTTCTCAACACCATATCTCCGACTTGAAACTTCCTTATCCTAACATTTTTGTTGTAAGCACCAGCCATTCTTTGTTGGTAGCTTGCCATCCTTATCCTAGCCAGATCCCTGATTTCCTCAATAGT